>NC_134898.1:51547602-51710102 GCF_041734735.1 Babylonia areolata
TTGATCAAGTTATCCGTGTGTGTGTGTGTGTGTGTGTGTGTGTGTGGGGGGGGGGGGGGGTGCGGTGCGGGTGTGTGCTGATTATCTGGTTGTGGTTTTCCGCAATTCATCTTTATTCTTATCTTATCTGTCTATTATAATCAATGTGCAGTATAGTAGGCTATATTTATAATTATATTCAAATAATGTTTCTTAATTCTTTGTGCTTTTAAATTTAGAATACTAGTTATTACCTGCAGTGTGTGGATGTATGTATGAAACGATGTACGTGATATTTTTTTTACATTTGTATCTTCGTAATATTTGTTGGGGCTGTTGTTGGCTTTTACAGTTATGGTCCCCATGTTGTTTACTTGTCTATGTTGTGATAATGCACCTGACCAAATTTCTCCAGTTGGAGATAATAAAGTTATTCTTATCTTATCTTATCTTATGTGCTGGTATGGAAGTTTGGGTATGAGGAGTAAGCGTGTTTTGAACGATGTCATGAGTGTATGCAGTAAAATTGTGGGAGTGAAACAAGCTAGTATGCAAGAGCTGTATGAAAGTCGAGTGGTTAAAAAAAGCAGGCAGATAGCAACTGACGACACCCATATTTTAGCAAAGTATTATGAGCTATTGCCATCAGGACGACGCTACAGAACTTTTTAAATTGAAATCCAGAGCTCTGAAGACTTTTATTCCACGTTCTATCCACCTTTTAAATTCTTGAGAACTGTGTGTGTGTGTGTGTGTGTGTGTGTGTGTGTGTGTGCGTGCGTGCGCGCGCGCGTGCGCGCATTCTTATGTGAAACGTGTGAAAGTCCGTGCATGATAGGTTGTACCTTGTTCTAGTTGTGTGTGTGTGTGTGTGTGTGTGTGTGTGTGTGTTTACTGAGCTTAAAAACGTGACAATTGGTTATTATGAATGTGCAATATGTAGGATGAATAATGTGCAATATGCAGAATGAATGTACAATGGAATATGTCTAATGCTAACGTCCATATTCTAAATATATTTCTGTTAATAATTACGATGTGATAATAAATTGCAATGTTTTAAAAGCGAATATGTGAAATGCTTTTAAAAATTTTTTTTAAACATATGTTTATTACTCTCGTTTAATCAAGTAAACCGCGTGTGGTGGGTGGGTGGGTGTGGGTGGGTGTGGGTGTGTGCTGATTATCTGGTTGTGGTTTTCCGCAATTTATCTCTATTCTTATCTGTCTATTATAATCAATGTGCAATATAGTAGGCTATGCTTATAATTATATTCAAAATAATGTTTCTTAATTCTTGCTGTTTTTTACATTAAGAATACCAGTTATTACCTGCAGTGTGTGGATGTATGTATGGAACGGTGTATGTGATATTTTTTTAATTAAATTTGTGTCTTCGCAATATTCGTAAAAGCTGTTGTTGACTTTTACATTTATGTTCCTCATGTTGTTTACTTGTCTATGTTTGATAATGCACCTGACCAAATTTCTCCAGTTGGAGATAATAAATTTATTCTTATCCTTATGTTCCCTTTCTTTTTCTTCCATATTTGTCACACCAACCAAATCGGGATCATCATGTATTGTATTGTATTGTACTGTATTGTATTGTATTGTATTGTATTGTTGTTACGGAGTGCCACAATCTGATTTCCTCGTTCAGGGGAGTTCAAGTGCTTCTGTCTGTTGCACGTGTTTTTTTGTACTGGTCAGTGAGCATTTTTTTTTTATACTGGTCAGTGAGTATATTTTTCTCTGCCTGGGTTTAACTGGCCAGCGACACACTATCTGTCACAGAGGCTTGGGAGGAGGAGAGTGACGGGCCTTGACCTAGATGGACGGTGTTTTTGAGCGGTTGTAAAAGATTTAATTTTGGAGATTTTAGACATTGTTATTCTTTAGAATTTGGTAACAGTGCTGTACAGCTTGTGGCATCCTTTCTGAGAAAGTGATACATCCTTTGTGTGACGGCTTGACAGCTGGATATTTTGAAGCCACGTTGTTTTGGACTGCTAAGTAATTTTTCACACTGTTGGTGTTACTGGTGTCAGTGTTAGATTTAGATCTGTTTGCTTTTGAGCAATGTTGACTTGTGAATACAAACTAGACATTCTCGTTTCGCAGTCTTAGTGAAAGTTACTTCGTAAGTTAGATCAACGTTACTTCGTAAAGCTGCAGTCCAGCTGTGTGTGACATTTGCTTCGTTGCTGTTTCTCTTACACTCAAACTGTGCGGAATGATATTCAGTCCGGGAGACGGATCAACCCACCGTCCGAGGAGACGTGGTAGCAGCACCGTCCGAGGAGACGTGGTAGCGGCCCAGGCCGGGGAGACGGATCAACCCACCGTCCGAGGAGACGTGGTAGCGGCTCAGTCCGGGGAGACTGGAGCGGGACAGACCTGGCTGAGGTCTGGTGAGGCTGGTGCAGCCTCGAGACTTGTGTCTTGAAGACTAAGACACGTCCGAAGAACTACGTAATTTGTGTGTGCAGCACAAGAGGTGATATGTGTGTTGACTTTTAGTTCGTGAACCCACAAAACATTGAAGAACAGAAGTCGACATTCCCCAGACTCAAAATTGGATGCCTGCGTTTGTGTGTGTGCGTATGTCGGCCTACTAACTGCTTGTTAAGCAGAACAAATTGTGAATCTTTTTTGTGTGTGTTAAATTATATAGGCTCAGGGGTAATACCTTGTGTCTATTTTGTTTACGGAAGAGTGCGGGAGAATGTGACTGAACCCGTATGTGAATGTTTGTTGCTTCCCTTTAGTCTAGTCTGTCTTCCACTCTCTTGCGTAACAATTGTATTGTACTGTATTGTATTGTATTGTACTGTATTGTATTGTATTTCTCCTTTTTGTCACAACAGATATCTCTTTGTGAAATTCGGGCTGCTCTCCCCAGGGACAGTGCGTCGCTACACTGAGAGCGCCCCCCCCCCTTTTTTTTTCTTTATTTGGCGGGGGGGATATTTTTTCATACTTGCAGTTGTTGTTGTTTTTTTACTTGTTTTCCCATCGAAATGGATTTTTTATACATAATCTTGCCAGGGACAACCCTTTTTTGATTCTTTTACGTGCGCTAAGTGCATGCTGCACACGGGACATCAGTTTATCGTCTCATCCGAATGGCTAGCGTCCAGACCACCATTCAAGGTCCAGTGGAGAGGTAGAAAATACTGGCGACTGTGCCGGGAATCGAACCAGTGTGCTCAGATTCTCTCGCTTCTAATGCGGACGTAAAAATGGGCGTTGACAGGATCATCAGTCGTGACGTTTAAATGGTAAGTATAGGACAGCTGAACACCCTGTGACCAGCAAGCACACACACACACACACACACACACACACACACACACAGGTAGAGGGTGGGGTCCGGGGGAGTAGGAGGGGGGCTGCGGCGGGGAGGGAAAGGGGGGGGGGGGGTCGGAAGGTCCGACGGACAGGGACAACCAACAGAAATGTCCAAAATGTCCGAACATGAGAGGAACGTGGAGACCAGTGAAGACAGGGAGAAGGTGTTCCAAAGTCGGGGAGTATTCCACCCCATCCCATTCCTGTGTATTGAGGCTGGCAGGTGCCCCTCAGTGCTCCCGGCACTCACGCGCGGCATCCTTCCACTTTGCACAATCTTCCTTGACATGCGCAAAGCAGCTTCCGGCAATCCATTATTGCCCCAGTTACCATATTATGCTTATCTCTGTTGATCCATGGTAATAAGATGAAAACAACACAAACTCCTTATGCTTATAATTTATCTGTTTATACATAGTAATAAGATGATAACAACACAGACACTCCTTATGCTATCTCTACTAGACTGTCATAAAAAAGATGAAAACAACAAATGATAGCAATGAATTTATGAGACATTACTAACTTTTTCTAATATTATTAATTCGCTTAAAAAACTATTCCACTTTAAAATGGAAACATTGCCTGCAATTTGCAGCGGTCCCGTTTCGTTGATTTTTCTTTTTATCTTTCTTTTCGTTTTGACATAATTTGGCTTTCTGAGCGGGCCTTTGTTGCTTGTGGTGTCATGGTGCATGCTGGTTTGTCTTTCATTCCCACCCTGTGCTGTCAGGTGTTACAAGCCGCTCTTTCTTTCCCAGCTGCTGGTGTCAGGTGTTACATGGCTGTTTGTCTTTCTTTCCCAGCTGCTGGTGTCAGGTGTTACATGGCTGTTTGTCTTTCTTTCCCAGCTGCTGGTGTCAGGTGGTACATGGCTGTTTGTCTTTCTTTCCCAGCTGCTGGTGTCAGGTGGTACATGGCTGTTTGTCTTTCTTTCCCAGCTGCTGGTGTCAGGTGTTACATGGCTGTTTGTCTTTCTTTCCCAGCTGCTGGTGTCAGGGTTACATGGCTGTTTGTCTTTCTTACCCAGCTGCTGGTGTCAGGTGTTACATGGCTGTTTGTCTTTCTTACCCAGCTGCTGGTGTCAGGGTTACATGGCTGTTTGTCTTTCTTACCCAGCTGCTGGTGTCAGGTGTTACATGGCTGTTTGTCTTTCTTTCCCAGCTGCTGGTGTCAGGTGTTACATGGCTGTTTGTCTTTCTGACCCACTTTGTGGTGTCAGGTGTTACATGGCTGTTTGTCTTTCTGACCCACTTTGTGGTGTCAGGTGTTACATGGCTGTTTGTCTTTCTTACCCACTTTGTGGTGTCAGGTGTTACATGGCTGTTTGTCTTTCTTTCCCAGCTTCTGGTGTCAGGGTTACGTGTCTGCCTTTCATTCCCAGCTGCTGGTGTCAGGTGTTTGTCTTTCTTTCTCAGTTTGTGGTGTCAGGTGGTACATGGCTGTTTGTCTTTCTTTCTCAGTTTGTGGTGTCAGGTGGTACATGGCTGTTTGTCTTTCTTTCTCAGTTTGTGGTGTCAGGGTTACGTGTCTGCCTTTCATTCCCAGCTGCTGGTGTCAGGTGTTTGTCTTTCTTTCTCAGTTTGTGGTGTCAGGTGTTACATGGCTGTTTGTCTTTCTCACCCAGTTTCTGGTGTCAGGTGTTACATGGCTGTTTGTCTTTCTCACCCAGCTTCTGGTGTCAGGTGTTACATGGCTGTTTGTCTTTCTCACCCACTTTCTGGTGTCAGGTGTTACATGGCTGTTTGTCTTTCTCACCCACTTTCTGGTGTCAGGTGTTACATGGCTGTTTGTCTTTCTCACCCACTTTCTGGTGTCAGGTGTTACATGGCTGTTTGTCTTTCTCACCCACTTTCTGGTGTCAGGTGTTACATGGCTGTTTGTCTTTCTCACCCAGCTTCTGGTGTCAGGTGTTACATGGCTGTTTGTCTTTCTCACCCAGCTTCTGGTGTCAGGGTTACGTGTCTGCCTTTCATTCCCAGCTTCTGTGCCACTTGTTACGTGCATGTCAGTTTGTTTCTCAGCTTGTGATATCAGGAGTTACATGTCTGTCTTTTTCAGATTTGGCGTATGAGAGTTTCATGCTACATGGCTGTTTGTCTTTCTTACCCTGGTTGTAGTGTCAGGTGTTACATGTCTTTTTGTATTCCCAGCTTGTGATGTCAGGTGTTACATACCTGTTTGTCTTTCTTTCCCAGCTTCTGGCACCAGGGTTACATATTAAATGGCTGTTTATCTCTCTTCTCCAGCGTGTGGTGTGATGTTTTATATTTCTCTTTGTCTTTCTTCTGCAGCCTGTGTTTTAGACAGTTTGTGTAAATTTTGTGTTAACGAGTTTCACTGGCCTTCCAGACTATTTTTATGCAACATGCTTGGCTTTATTGATAGTCGAGATACGTATTAAATTTAAAAGAGGACTTCAAAATTCTCCTTTGAATGGCAGTGAAAAGCAAGAATTAGCTACAACTAGATAGGTAGGTATTCTTCTTCATCTTTCTCTTCCTTAACGCCATCTCTGGTTTGGAGCTATGGTGCTGATAATAAAGCAAAGTAACTAAAAGTTAATAATCTGTTACTAATACATAACACTACTGATATGTGCAACTGTGAACAATGTACTGTGGCACAGAGACGACAATACACAACTGATCTGTGCAGCTGTGAACAATGTACTGTGGTATAGAGACGTCAATACACAACTGATCTGTGTAGCTGTGAACAATGTACTGTCATATAGAGACAATACACAACTGATATGTGCAACTGTGAACAATGTACTGTCGCACAGAGACGACAATACACAACTGATATGTGCAGCTGTGAACAATGCACTGTGGTATAGAGACAATACACAACTGATATGTGCAGCTGTGAACAATGCACTGTGGTATAGAGACAATACACAACTGATCTGTGTAGCTGTGAACAATGCACTGTGGTATAGAGACAATACACAACTGATCTGTGCAGCTGTGAACAATGCACTGTGGTATAGAGACAATACACAACTGATATGTGCAGCTGTGAACAATGCACTGTGGTATAGAGACAATACACAACTGATCTGTGCAGCTGTGAACAATGCACTGTGGTATAGAGACAATACACAACTGATCTGTGTAGCTGTGAACAATGCACTGTGGTACAGAGACGTCAATACACAACTGATCTGTGCAGCTGTGAACAATGCACTGTGGTATAGAGACAATACACAACTGATCTGTGCAGCAGTGAACAATGCACTGTGGTATAGAGACAATACACAACTGATCTGTGCAGCTGTGAACAATGCACTGTGGTATAGAGACAATACACACCTGATATGTGCAGCTGTGAACAATGGTATAGAGACGACAATACACAACTGATCTGTGCAGCTGTGAACAATGTACTGTGGTATAGAGACGTCAATACACAACTGATCTGTGCAGCTGTGAACAATGTACTGTGGTATAGAGACGTCAATACACAACTGATCTGTGCAGCTGTGAACAATGTACTGTGGTATAGAGACGTCAATACACAACTGATCTGTGCAGCTGTGAACAATGTACTGTCATATAGAGACAATGCACAACTGATCTGTGTAGCTGTGAACAATGCACTGTGGCACAGAGACGTCAATACACAACTGATGCTGAGTATCAGTGAACAATGTACGGTGTTGTAGAACGTCATACACAACTGATCTGTGCAGCTGTGAACAATGCACTGTGGTATACAGACGTGAATACACACTTGCTACGTGCAGCTGTGAACACGATAAATGACACACAGCTTCCTGGTGTAACTTTCCCTTCACTGTCCACAAAATGCAAAGCTAACAGGCTCATCACCAGTCATGATCAGATACAGTTGTGCACGAACATCCATGTAGCAATCCTGGAAGCAAACCTTTTTCTTCAGCGGCTTCAGCTTTTTGAGCTGTTTTTGCAGCAAGACAAAGCTGACACCAGGCTCTCACTGTGTTGTTGCAGAATGGTGGATGCCACAGGCGAGGTCCACTGATGTGTGTCGGTGATAGGTTGTTGGTTGCAACCAGCAGCAAATGGTGAATGCGATAGGAAAGGTCCTTTGATGTGTGTCGGTGATAGGTTGTTGGTTGCAACCAGCAGCAAATGGTGAATGCGATAGGAAAGGTCCTTTGATGTGTGTCGGTGATAGGTTGTTGGTTGCAACCAGCAGCAAATGGTGAATGCGATAGGAAAGGTACTTTGATGTGTGTCGGTGATAGGTTGTTGGTTGCAACCAGCAGCAAATGGTGAATGCGATAGGAAAGGTCCACTGATGTGTGTTGCAGATAGGAGCGAGAGGTTACACATCAGCATTCTCTTTTATTCCCGATATAACGACTTCTGTATGCGCATTGAGAAACGAAAAAAAAAGTGTTGTTTGACCAAAGACAGTTTTTTGTTTGTTTTGTTTTTAATCAAAAACTGGTTCTATTTTCTCGTACCTTTGAAAAATTGGCACACAGACAGATTCACAGACAGATGCACACACAAATAAATACTAAAAAATACTATACTTATACATATCATGGACAAGCCCTTACATACACACATTCATACATACATCAGTAGGCTTACATGTTCAGAGAGAGAGACAGAGAACACTGAACACTGAAATGTTTAATGTCATTTGCCGTAAAGCTCTAGTGACATAGTAGTTACAAATCAGAACAAAAATGGTGCAAAACAAATAAAATGGTGCAGAAAGGAAAAACATAATCAAAGTAAAGTAAACTACTAAGGGATAAGCGGCACTTTGGTACTTTGTCAATTACTTAAAATGTCCATGTGGCAGGCGGGTACTGTGCCCCCCACCCCCCTCTCCCGTCGTTCGTCTCCAAGGTTTGAACAGTACACAGGAAACAAAGTACATATAATCCGTATAATAATTATTTAAGCATGTGACATCGACACACATCATATCAATACGAACACATAACAAAGTACATATAAAACATATGATTATTTAAGCATGTAATACCGAAACACGTCATATCAATACGAACTCATCATAAAAATACATTGTCGAAACTGACCATCCAAATGTAACCCTTCATTTTTGTCTATGCCGTTTTCCCCCTCATAGAGCCCATACTGTGTTTTTAAATGATTAATGAGTATTTGGACCGATAGTAGACGTTTTACGAAAATTTACTGCCTCGGATACATATATTGCTAGTGCGAGTATCATATCTTCATTTTCTGTCATCAGTATGCCGAACAATTATTTTCTCTGCACTGGAGCTGTATTGAAAAGGGTACAGTTTTTTCGCAATTCTTCGTATCTTTTGCACAGAGAGAGAGAGAGAGAGAGAGAGAGGACAAGACAAAACAAAACAAAATTCTTTGTTTTTGAGCATAATAGATAAGCACTGGTGCGCTTTTTAACATCCAGTCCCCGCCCTGAAACAGGTTCTAAACAAAACAATGCTACATTATGTATGTCACTGTATGTACTACACAATGCTACTTAAAGTCATAACATGCGCACACAATACTACAAAAAAGCATAAGCATGGTAATAATAACACACACACACACACACATCGGCACAAGCATGGTGTTAATAAGCTACATAGGAAAAAAAAGCATAGAGAACTCTCACTCTCACTCTCACGCACGCGCACACTTACATATACATGAGCATACAGTGTGTATGTTATCAAATACCATACTTTTAATGTGAAACAAGTCTAACAGAGATACACATAGCAATAACGGGGAAGGGGAGGGGATGCTCATCGCCAAATGGAGCATGATTTAATATACATATAAAATAGTGTATGAAAATAGAATGTCACAGAGAGAGATAGTAAGGAAAACAAAGTAACATGCATATATATATATATAGGGACTATGCGCATGCCGGTACATATACAACGAATCATCGAATTAACAAAGGAGCAAATGGCAACTACTGCATGAATATGACTTCATTTAATAGATAGAAAATAAAGAAACAAAGACGCAAACAGAAGTGACATGCATTACAAACGAATGAACTATATGATAGTTGATACTTCAATTCACACAGATTAACGGGAGTGCAGTATGATGAGGTGGGGGAGTGGGTGTCTTGGGCGACCGCACACAGCAAGAGTCGATCGGTTTCAACAATGTGGACAATACTTTACACTGTCATAATGTGGGAAAGGTAATTTTTTTAAAGGTAGTTGGGCAGTGGTGTTGTTTAATTGTTTCTGGGAGTGAGTTCCATAGAGTGGCGCCTAAGTAAACCAAACTGGATTTGAACAAATCAATTCTTGTGATGGAGATATGGACTTTTGCGGGATTCCTTGATGAATTTACAGAAAATTTGTTTATTAGTGTTGCTGGTGCATTTCCTGTCAAAATCTTGTGCATTGTTATTCCTTTGTTGTACTTTAATCTACGGATCAGAGAGAGAATATTCGCTTGCTTATAGTTTGAGTTCAAAAGGGAAGTCTTTTTTAGGAGTAACAGCTTGCACATGTTGTCAGAGAGAGAGAGAGAGAGAGAGAGAGAGAGGAGCAGACAGACAGACAGACATACCGACAGACAATGACAAATTCATTAAAATTAATGATTCAAAAGCCCATAATTCATGGGGAGAACAATAGCCGTGTTAACAACCAACTTGAAACCTGGGTAACTGTATGATGTATATGAGAATTTAAGGCAAATAATACAATAATCTCTAATGGTAGTTTTTGTTAATTCATAACGATCACGTTTCCAAGGGTGACAATGATCTATCTATTCCACGCATCCTTTTTGTTTTAATTAAAACCATAAAAAGGTTCCTGACATCAAAAGCTTTATGAAAAAAAACAAGAAAAAAACAACAACAAAACAAACAAACAAACAAAAAACCCCGCAATTTTTCTATCCGTTCCAGCATTTTGCCATCTCATTACCCTGATCAACTGGAATTGCTAAGTGTGGTGCGGTATGTTTTTCAGCACGAAATTTTAGAAGAGGAAGGTAAAAGAAACCGTCCAAATCAAAACGAGAAAGCCTGGCCAGAAAAAACCCTCCAAAACATGTCAGTCCATCTCAGTTCCACGGTTTGGCGCCCATGCAACATTGATGTTGCTGTGAAGTCAGTTCACTGAGCTACTTTCTTAACCAGTTTTGCCGAGGAAGATGTGAAACCATTGGAATATTCTACACGTTCAGCCTTTTATTCTGAGGCAGGAAGTTTCCTTTATATGTATCCAACATTGATGAAGCTGTGAAATCAGTTCACTCACAGCCTAATTTTCCTGCGCTAGCTCTACCGAGGAAGATAGTGTGGAAGCATCGAAATATACAAGTATGTTCAAACTTCTGGGTTATGAAATCTCTGCATATATCCACAATAAGATAACCTATACCAACAACTACACGAAGATTGTTTCTATCAAATCCACATCTTTTCATTCCAATCTGTGCCATGTATTGTTCCACCTAGGCCAAGTTAAGCCTTTCTGCAGCAAGAAGACGCACCTCCTTCCTCACTGGTTTGCCCGTGAACGTTGTGGGGAAAGCCTGGAAGCGGAGGTAGTACCGTGGTCGGGGGGACAGGGGGTCGTCCAGTTTGGCTGTGACGTCTTCTTCAACCACACTGCGCACGTGCTCCTCAGTAACGGAAGGGTCAGAGGCGACGAAGCATGCGCAGAGCTCTTGTCCCATGTAAGGGTCCGGAACTCCCACCACGAACACTTCTTGCAGGCCTGGGAGGGAAGACATTGAAAGAAACCATTGCTTTGATGGAGTTGATAAAAACATGTGCGGTGATCTTAAATCATAAAAAGCCTGGGGGTGCGGGGGGCTGGGGAGGGGGGTGGGGGGGGCGGGGGGATGGAGGGGGGGGGGAGGAGAGACGTTGAAAGAAGTCATTGCTTGATGGAGTTGATAAAGACATGTATTATGGTATTACATAAAAACCCGGGGGAGGGGGCGGGGGAGACATCAAAAGAAGTCACTGCTTTGATGGAGTTGTTAAACACGTGCGTGATGATCTTGAATACACGTGTGATCACAGTAATTCATGTCATACCACAATTGTGTGCTCGTGCCAGTAAAGCAGACCCTTGCTGTGTTTGTTATGTTTCGCTGAAGCGCCATGCACGTTTGCAATTCTGAGGCACAGGATCCCTTCTATTTCTCAGATTGTCAAACGGACCATTAAGTATGCATTCACTGGACATGTGAGACATCGAAGACTAAGTTATGATCGTTAATTCCTCCTGTGACCCGAAAAGAGGGAGAAGAAAAAAGCAAGCATTAACTATTGATGAAGGCGGACATACAATTCCCAACATAAACTTTACATTCTTTACAAAGCAATGTTCTGGGGCAACTATTGTTCATGAATATGAAACATCTTCATGGTCGGCTGAGACTTTATCATGTAACTATGACACTTTCACAATTGTATTGATGTGTGACGTTGAACTATAATTCACTGATACATATTTTATGATTATCACACTAATGTATCTTTCGGTCATTATATCATATTTGATATTCATCATAATTAAGTTGTTGTTGTTTTTAGCCCAGACAACACACTCAGTGAATTCACCTGGACAGCAGCTGATGATCCGACTCTCCAGCCAGGCCGGGTAGAAGATGTAGCTGCCTCTGTGGATGGCGTCATGCTGACGTCCTTCAACCAGCAGTGACCCGTCCTCCAGCATCTGTCCAACGTCCCCAGTCTTCAGGAAGCCGTCAGCAGTGAAGGAAGCCGCTGTGTCCTCCGCGCTGAGGTAACCCTGGGTCATCCACGGGGTCTTTGCGTGGATCTCTCCTTTGGTTCCCCGTGGCAGTTCCTCGCCCTTACTGTTGCAGACCTTGAAGGTTGACAGAGCTTTTCCCACCAGAAAGTCTTGAAACTCGGAGATGTCTCCCACCAAGGCTTCCGTGGATTTCATCAGTTCTGTGGAGCCGTAGATGACTGTGACTGTCTCAGAGAGGCGCAGAGCTTGAGCAACCAGGACTGTTTTCATAGGATGGCCTGTCAGGATGATGTTGTTCATCTTCCATACTTTTCTCTTCTCCATCGCTTCAATCTGGGGAATGACAGCGGACATCAAGAAACCATCAAGGCAGCTCTCCTGGACAATCATGTCCCACAAAATGGCAGGAAGGTCGCCAGGAGTTCCGTACCACAGGTCTAGCAGGAGACGACCTTTACCTTGTGCCATGTACTTGAACAAATAGCCTCCTGCCCAGCCCAACGGAGAGCAGCAGAGGAACACAGAAAATTGATTAAAGCTTTCTTTTGCAAAGGCCTGGAAATAATTCATCAGAGACTGATGTGAATGGGGTACCAGTTTTGAGAAGCCTGTGGATCCTGAGGTGATGAATATAGCAACAGTCTGTTCTGCTGCTACCTCTGCCTCGTAAAACTCGTCCAGGTCTCGCAGACACGCGATGAAATCCCCAGTTTCTGGAGAGGCAAACCCATCCTCCACAAAGTTCATCTTTTCAGTGCTGTCTGACTCTGGGTCAGAACGACCCGTGCTGGCCGGGCCTGACAGGCCAGGATCCTGACAGAGAGGAGCAGTTCTCCGAATGAAGAAGACTTTCTGGAGGTCTGGCAGAGTGACGGACGTGACTGTGTTGGTAACCGGGTGGTGCTGCACGTGCTGCCTCAGCACTTGCCATGGTCCAAGGTCAAGGTCTGGGTCCACACAGACTACACGTGCTTTGGACTGACGGAGAACATTCAGCAGGTCTGATCCTGAAAGCCAGGTCATGACATAACAATTTCACTGCTGCTACCTTCACTTGCTTTGAAGACTCTACGAGTCGAAGTACTCAGCTTCTCCCCTCCCAAGTGGGTTCATAATTTTTTCCTCTTGTTTTTTGTATCCAATTTCAGTCTTTGTCTGTCTGTCTGTCTACCTTTGTCTCTGTCTCTGTCTATCTCGTTTACTTGCTTTCTTTCTGGCTAATAAACCTATGAACCATAAACCTGTACCCACAAACATTCAGTGGTGCTGAAGAAGGGCAAAGGGCACATGTACCGCCACAACACACGAGAACAAGTTCACCAAGAAGCATGGCGCACACGTTTTCTGTTGACAGTGTGACGTCCAGCTACACCGCTGATCTCTATCAATGGCTTCAGTATCACTTAAGTGTCTTTTCGGTCCTAGCCACCTCCTTTATACAGCTGACTGAGCTATGCGTTTACGGTGGAAGACTGAAAAAGCTGAGTGCGTCCACGAGAATCGTGCACATGTTTCTACACAAATACTGCAGGTGTTTGTATTTATCGGTTGTTGACGACTGGATAAATCCAGACAGGAAGCATTGACAACAACCCTGCTGTGCAACCGCCAAAAAAGAGATACCGTTAAACATGACTGTTATCGTAACCTTTCTCCTCATCTATCACCAGCGGAATAAATATAACGTTCAAACCTTTGTCTCTCTCTCTCTCTCTCTCTCTCTCTCTCTCTCTCTCTCACACACACACACACACACACACTGACACACGCACACACACACTGACCATCAGCCAGCTGACAGTGAGCGTTGACCATCACGGCGCCTGCCATGACAATGCCCACGTCACACAGCACGCGCTCTGGACTGTTGGGCAACGTGCTCACCACCCTCTCCTTCCCTTCCACTCCCCCAGCCTGCAGCACGGCGGCCCAGCGGCCCCCTAGCTGGTACAGCTGTCCCCGCGTCAGTTCAAACCTGCCGACGATTGGAAAAACAATGTTTTGGTTATCTACAATTGTGCACTTCTAACGTCCATTTCCCTGTGTGTGTGTGTGTGTGTGTGTGTGTGTGTGTGTGTGTGCGAGCGCGCGCGCGTGCGTGGTCTGTGTGTTTCTTTTTACTATGCATTTTATCATCACCATGCTTCTGCCTATATATATATATATATATATATATATATATATATATATATATATATCTCTCTCTCTCTCTCTATATATATATATATGTATGTGTGTGTGTGTGTGTGTGTGTGTGTGTTATTATTACCATACTTATGCCTTTATGTAGTATTGTGTAGTGCGTGCGTGCTTATGAATTCATGTAGTCTTCAGTTTAACGTCTTCCACTTTAAGTGATATTAGCCATTCATGTAGTATTGTTTTGTGCATGCTATGACTCGAGTGTATTATTGTGTAGCGTAGACCCTGTTTCAGGGCAGGGACTGGATGTAAAAAAAGCGCGCCAGTGTTTATCTGTCATGCATGCTGTACTGATATAATGATGCCCTCTGTTCTTTGAGCCACTGTTTCCCGTTCCAGGGCTGGATGGAAACAAATAGTATTTTGTTTACTGTGTGACCCTCAGAAAATGAAATTTATTCAGTTCAATTCTCTCTCTCTTTTTTCTTCTTCCAGAACTATTTAAATGGCGTTATTTCTATTACTGCTTGTAACATGTGCATGCTTATTTTGGCCTCATTTTTGTGTTGTTTTTTATTATAATTTTCAATTTTTTATTTTATATATATATTTTTCATTTCATTTTATTTATTGATTGATCATTATCTTGACCTATGTCAATTTTCTTTTTTTTAACGCTCTCTGTCTCTTTCTCTCTGTCTCTTTCTCTCTCTGTGTGTCCCCTTTTATCTCTCCCCTCTTATCCTCCTCTATTTAGTGTTGCAAATGTCAAATTACCATTCATGTATCCGTGACTATAATATGCATGCTGTACTGATATACTATAATATGCATGCTGTACTGATATACTATAATATGCATGCTGTACTGATATACTATAATGTGCATGCTGTACTGATATACTATAATGTGCATGCTGTACTGATATACTATAATGTGCATGCTGTACTGATATAATGATTCTCCCTTTGTGTGTGTTACTGTTTCCCCTTCCAGTGTTCTATGAAAAAAAAGCATTATTTAGCTTATGTATTACCCTCAGAAAATAAAAGAACATTCAATTCAATTCATTCCTCGAAAACAAAGAATTTGCTTTGTCTTGTCTCTCCCTCTCTCTGCGCCTCTCCGTCTGTGATGTAATTACCAGCACCTGTTTGATAGGACGTCTATAACAGACCAGGGCCCATTGGTGTTCGCTGGGTGGAGCTGAACAGTGCCAGACAGTCTCATGCCAGGGCGGCATTTGATAGTTTGCACACCTGACGTCAGATTTGGGCTGGCTGCCGCTGGATTATTAGCATTTGCCGTCTCCGCAATCCTCTCTTTATTTACCAGCTGACCTGGCTGCTTCTCCTTGGCTTGTGGTGTGGTGTGGTGTGGTGTGGTGTGTTGTGGTGTGGTGTGGTGTGGTGTGGTGTGTGTTGTTGTGTGTTGTGTTGTGGTGTGGTGTGGTGTGTGTTGTTGTGTTGTGTTGTGTTGTGGTGTGGTGTGGTGTGGTGTGGTGTGTTGTGGTGTGGTGTGGTGTGGTGTGGTGTGGTGTGTGTTGTTGTGTGTTGTCTTGTGGTGTGGTGTGGTGTGTGTGTTGTTGTGTTGTGTTGTGGTGTGGTGTGGTGTGTGTTGTTGTGTGTTGTGTTGTGGTGTGGTGTGGTGTGGTGTGGTGTGGTGTGTGTTGTTGTGTGTTGTTGTGTTGTTGTGGTGTGGTGTGGTGTGTGTTGTTGTGTGGTGTGGTGTGGTGTGGTGTGGTGTGTGTTGTTGTGTGTTGTGTTGTGGTGTGGTGTGGTGTGTGTTGTTGTGTTGTGTTGTGTTGTGGTGTGGTGTGGTGTGGTGTGGTGTGTTGTGGTGTGGTGTGGTGTGGTGTGGTGTGTGTTGTTGTGTGTTGTCTTGTGGTGTGGTGTGGTGTGTGTTGTTGTGTTGTGTTGTGGTGTGGTGTGGTGTGTGTTGTTGTGTGTTGTGGTGTGGTGTGGTGTGGTGTGTGTTGTTGTGGTGTGGTGTGGTGTGGTGTGTGTTGTTGTGTGTTGTGGTGTGGTGTGTTGTTGTGTGTTGTGGTGTGGTGTGTGTTGTTGTGTGTTGTGGTGTGGTGTGGTGTGTGTTGTTGTGTGTTGTGTTGTGGTGTGGTGTGGTGTGGTGTGTGTTGTTGTGTGTTGTGGTGTGGTGTGGTGTGGTGTGTGTTGTTGTGTGTTGTGTTGTGTTGTGGTGTGGTGTGGTGTGGTGTGGTGTGTGTTGTTGTGTGTTGTGGTGTGGTGTGTTGTGGTGTGGTGTGGTGTGGTGTGTGTTGTTGTGTGTTGTGGTGTGGTGTGTGTTGTTGTGTGTTGTGGTGTGGTGTGGTGTGGTGTGGTGTGTGTTGTGTTGTGTTGTGTTGTGGTGTGGTGTCGTGTGTGTTGTTGTGTGTTGTGGTGTGGTGTGGTGTGTGTTGTTGTGTGTTGTGGTGTGGCGTGGTGTGGTGTGTGTTGTTGTGTGTTGTGTTGTGGTGTGGTGTGTGTTGTTGTGTGTTGTGTTGTGGTGTGGTGTGGTGTGGTGTGTGTTGTTGTGTGTTGTGGTGTGGTGTGGTGTGGTATGGTGTGTGTTGTTGTGTGTTGTGTTGTGTTGTGTTGTGTTGTGGTGTGGTGTGGTGTGTGTTGTTGTGTGTTGTGTTGTGTTGTGTTGTGTTGTGGTGTGGTGTTGTGTGTTGTTGTGTGTTGTGTTGTGTTGTTGTGTGTTGTGTTGTGTTGTGGTGTGGTGTCGTGTGTGTTGTTGTGTGTTGTTGTGTGTTGTGTTGTGGTGTGGTGTGGTGTCGTGTGTGTTGTTGTGTGTTGTTGTGTGTTGTGTTGTGGTGTGGTGTGGTGTCGTGTGTGTGTTGTTGTGTGTTGTTGTGTGTTGTGTTGTGCTGTGGTGTGGTGTCGTGTGTGTTGTTGTGTGTTGTTGTGTGTTGTGGTGTGGTGTGGTGTGGTGTCGTGTGTGTTGTTGTGTGTTGTTGTGTGTTGTGTTGTGTTGTTGTGTGTTGTGTTGTGTTGTGGTGTGGTGTCGTGTGTGTTGTTGTGTGTTGTTGTGTGTTGTGGTGTGGTGTGGTGTGGTGTCGTGTGTGTTGTTGTGTGTTGTTGTGTGTTGTGTTGTGGTGTGGTGTGGTGTGTGTTGTTGTGTGTTGTGTTGTGGTGTGGTGTGGTGTGTGTTGTTGTGTGTTGTGTTGTGTTGTGTTGTGGTGTGGTGTGTGTTGTTGTGTGTTGTGTTGTGTTGTGTTGTGTTGTGGTGTGGTGTGTGTTGCTGTGCGTTGTGTTGTGTTGTGTTGTGTTGTGGTGTCGTGTGTGTTGTTGTGTGTTGTGGTGTGGTGTGGTGTGGTGTGTGTTGTGTTGTGTTGTGGTGTGATGTGGTGTGTGTTGTTGTGTGTTGTGTTGTGGTGTGGTGTCGTGTGTGTTGTTGTGTGTTGTGTTGTGGTGTGGTGTGGTGTGGTGTGTGTTGCTGTGCGTTGTGTTGTGTTGTGTTGTGTTGTGGTGTGGTGTGGTGTGGTGTGTGTTGTTGTGTGGTGTTTCGTGGCGTTGTGTGTTGTGTGCTGTTCTAACGTAATGTGGTGTAGTGATGTCGTGTGTTGTGGTATGCGATGTTGTGTATGTGGTATGTAAACCTGGTTTGTGTGCTGGTCCATAGGGAATATGCCGTTTGGGTACTGTGGATTTGTATATCTGCCCTAAGTTAGGCCTCTTACGCTCATCCGAAATGATGGATTTTTTAGGGAAAAATTCGTCTGTTTTCTTCGTTTGTATATAGGAGGCGTAAGTGCTTTTTAATGATGGAGGCTTTTGATGGAACTCTAGGGTCATACTTGGTCACCCACGCAGTTTTTTGGTCATACCTTCTTCTTGGTTTTTTTCAGTCGCTTGTTTTTAATCTGCTCCTGCTAGTACTCTAGCCTTATCCATCCTGTACGGTCACCCCGCAGACAAGGACTATGCGCATATCGGTACACACACATCGATACATCAAATTAACACAGAAGCAAATGGAGGGGGAACACACACACACACACACACACACACACACACACACACACACACACACACACACACACAGAGAGAAACTGAAACTGAAACAGAAAAATGTTTTAATGCCATTCACATTACAGTCCTATTGGCATGGGACACATCAGAATAATCGTTTAACAACATGAAAACTAACAAAACAAAAACAACATGATACATGAATCAAAATCGCAGCAACAACCCTGCGAAGAAAATCACAAGGTCTGTTGAAAGACAATGAAAACACTTGTGTCGAAAACGGTTTCACCCACGTTCGACAAACTCATGGCGTACTCAACCGAAAAGAAAAGTATGAAAAAAGAAAAGAGAGAGAGAGAGAGAGAGAGAGAGAGAGAGCAACCGACAGCCAGACAGACACTGTGAGAGCCAGATAAAAAGGGGGAGAAACAAAGTGTATAACACAGAATGCAATAACAAGCGCTGTGAGGACAATCATGGCAGAAAAAGAAGAAGAAAAAACACACGAAACGAATATGACCTGGTGCCGTGTTTGTCAGTGAAGATGAAGGCAGGCCTCTGACTGTCGTGGCAGCTCCAGTAGTGGACCAGTTCCACCATGGTGGTGTAAGGAAATGGCTCCGACATTGTCCTTGCTCTAAGCCCGTTGTCGGTGGGTTTGAGTGGTGTCTTTCCTGGTTCTGGCGGACAGACAACTTACGTCAAACAACGTGGTGACACACGATCCAACTGTGCTCTCGTCTCATACATTGTGCGGCTGTGCTCGGCTGGCGCACGCGGTAGCAGATATCGTGTTTGCGCAATCCTTTAAAAAGCGTCTGTGTCTGTCTGTCTTTGTCTGTCTGTCTCTGTCTCTCTCTCTCAGACACACACACACACAGATACACACACACACGCGCGCGCGCGCGCACACACACACACACACACAGATATATATATATATATATATATACTTACATACATGCATACATTTGAACATTCTGAACATTTTGATTCAGTCCTATCACCCCACAAGGGTATGGAGGATAGGAAAATGCACAATATTCAGGAACATATACATAGTCTTGACAATAGATAAAAAGTACAAGATACGGCGAATCAGTATGAAGAAGCAGAAGACAGACTCCTCAGTTCAACATCTTTAAAGGAACTTTACAAGACTCAAAAAAGTATGACCAAAATAATCGATAAAAACGGAATTCTAATAGATGAACCACAAAAGGTAAAAGAGGAAGTGAATGCATTCTATGAAAAACTTTACACAAAATAAAACATTACATAGGTAATTCGGGGCAAGAGGTCCTCCTTTAGCGAGAAGTTTCTCTTCTCGTTGAAGCCACAACACCTCGAAACCAAGTGTAAACGATTGAGGACCAACCACGCTACAACATGTCCCAAGTAATCTAAAATTGAAACAAACAATTATGCGTAAGAGGTGATCAACCAAACATTTTTTTTACCTTCTAGCCCTCGCGTGAGGGGCCTTTGCCCCCACATTTCGGATGCTTTGCCCCTCCATCAAATTACAAAGTCAATGCTCCAAAAGGTATAAATCAAGTTGCATTTAGATTAGGCCTACTTCAGGCCAGGTCATTAGATCTGCTACTGGTAACCTGTAATCCAGTACAACCTGTTCAGGGTCGGGTTGCCGGCGACTAAACCGGCACTCCCACCGCTCCCTTCCGGAACTGGTGAGGCGGGTGGCTAGACACCCTTATGGAGATCCATAAAAGGGCGTTGGCTCAGGAGAGCCACCGACGGCCATCCAGCTCCACCGTGCTGTGTGCATGCCACACGCAGTTGGCCCCCGGGGTGTGTCTACCCACGCATGCGATGTCTGGATCCGGCAGAATCTGCGGAAGAAACCTATCGGTTCAACGGAGAGGAAGGCGGTTACAGCAACGCACTGTGGAGTGCAGAGAGCAAGATGAGACACCGAAAGGATATCTTGGTCATCCACTGCATCCGTGCTCATCCTCCAGTCGTCTCGACTTAGTCTTGCCACTGGAAATTGGTGGACCCGGACGAGAGAGTGAGGTTGACGTTGCGCAACTCCTCTTCACTTGAAACAAACTCATCGCGCAAGTCATCAGTCATCCAAAATGACCTTTCATCCTTCAACAGTGTCTTAAATCGCCCTTCCTTCATAAATGATGAAGCCATAGACCGTCTCCCACAAGTCCCCATCAACGAAGCACTGGACGATCCGCCAACACCTCTTGAGACCCAGAAAGCAATCCGTCTGCTATCCAGTGGCAAAGCACCTGGCTCAGACTCCATACCAGCAGAGGTCTACAAGGATGGAGGCACTGTGCTGACTGAGAAGCTCCATCAGCTGTACTCACTCATGTGGAAAGAAGAGACGATCCCCCAGGATTTCAAAGATGCATCTATCATTCACTTGTACAAGCGAAAGGGGAACCGGCAAGCCTGTGATAACCATCGGGGCATTTCCTTGCTCTCCATCGCAGGCAAGGTACTTGCCAGGATCCTACTAAACCGCCTCACAGCACACCTTGACCAAGGTCATTTGCCTGAGAGCCAATGTGGATTCCGGAAAGAGCGCGGAACCACCGACATGGTGTTTGCTGCAAGGCAGCGGCAAGAGAAATGTCAGGAGCAAAATGCTGATCTGTTCTCCACCTATGTCGACCTCACTAAGGCCTTCGACACCGTGAGTAGAGAGGGACTGTGGAAGATCATGGCCAAGTACGGATGCCCTCGGAAATTTATTTCCTTGGTCAGCCAATTCCATGAAGGCATGCAGGCTCGAGTCCAGGACAATGGCGAAACATCTGCTCCTTTTGCTGTCACAAATGGTGTCAAGCAAGGCTGCGTCCTGGCTCCAACGCTGTTCAGCCTCATGTTCTCTGCAATGCTTACTGATGCCTTCAGAGATGGCGATGTTGGAATCGGCCTAAAGTACCGAACAGATGGCAAGCTGTTTAACCTCAGAAGGCTTCAAGCAAAAACAAAGGTCATGACAGACATCATCAGAGACTTTTTGTTTGCTGATGATTGTGCCCTCAACGCTGGATCTGAAGCTGACATGCAACTCAGCGTCGACAAGTTTGCCACTGCCAGCAGGAACTTCGGCCTTACCATCAGCACGAGGAAAACTGAAGTTCTCCATCAACCAGCCCCAGGGAAACCCTACGTTGAGCCCAACATCACAGTCAACGGTCAGAGACTCAGTGCGGTGGAGCGGTTCACATACCTTGGCAGCACACTGTCACGAAATGTGACAATCGACGATGAAGTGAACGTCAGGATTGCAAGAGCAAGCGCAACTTTTGGTAGACTCAATGCAAATGTCTGGAACAGAAGAGGCATTAGTCTTGAGACCAAGCTAAAGGTCTACAGAGCAGTAGTTCTCCCCACACTACTGTACGCCTGCGAAACTTGGACAGTGTACCAACGACATGCCAAGAAGCTGAACCACTTCCACACAACATGCCTCAGGAAGCTACTGAACATCAAGTGGCAAGACAGGACCCCAGACACAGAGGTGCTCGCAAAAGCCACCCTCCCCAGCATCTTCACCATCCTGATGAAGTCCCAGCTTCGCTGGGCTGGACACGTGGCGCACATGCCAGACCATCGGCTGCCCAAAAGGCTCTTCTATGGCGAGCTGCAACAAGGGAAGAGATCACACGGAGGTCAGAAGAAGCGCTTCAGAGATACTCTGAAAGTCTCTCTGAAAGCGTTTGATATCAACCCTGACTCCTGGGAGGAATCTGCAGTGGACCGTGACAAATGGCGCGCTGCTGTGCACAAAGGCGCCAAGTTGTGCGAGGCCAACAGGACTGCTGCAGCTGTTCAGAAGAGGCAGGCCAGAAAGTCACGGGCAAACAAGCTCCCTGACAATGCTATGCCTGTCTTTGTCTGCCCCAACTGTCAGCGAACATTTCGTGCGCAGATTGGACTATTCAGCCATCTGCGCATTCACAGATAGATTCATGAGCATCCTCCCCCCCACCCCACCACCACCCTCCCCCCATCCCCCAGCTGGATGACAACGATGGTCATCATCGATCTCGATGGACACACCACCACTTCAGTAAACTGGCAATGCTTATAGCTTTATTCATTTCTCTCTCTCTCTCTCTCTCTCTCTCTCTCTCTCTCTCTCTCTCCCCCCCCCCACCCGTCTCTCTCATTCAGTGTCACACAGCCTTCATTCTTTCAGCTTATCACTCCACCTCCAGTAAATCACATAAGCACGTTAATCACGTCAAAAGCAAATTCTACAATAAAAATTATCAACAAAACTGGTTGCAAACCTCCCCCTCCCTCTCTGTCTGTCTGTCTCTCTGAGTGCAAGCTTGAGCATCCAGGTTTGCAAATCAATCAGTGTCACTGGAATCACAGTTAGGGCATACAAACTGGACAAATCTATGGGTACGTTCTTCATGCGCCCATTGGAGGCACTTAAGTAGCTGCAACCACGCCTCACGAAGAACTGTGGCTGAGGACAGTAAGTATAAGGATATATCACAATTTGACATAAATTTACAGTTGGACCAACAGCACAGTGAGAGCAGTATTATCAATGGTTTCTCCAGTCAATGGGAAAATCACTTACAGCTTAAGGACGATGACTCTCAAACTAGGAGGCAAAATTGCACTGGCTCTTAGTGCTGTAGCCTTTGGGGCTAGTTGGCCTTTGGGAACCATCCTAACACCGACTGTCCTAAAACCCTCTTGGCCGAGAGAGTGGGGATGTCATTCGGGCAAGACACTCTCCACTACAATAAAGTTCTAGCCCATATAGTCGGTACAGCTGTTACCTCTGCTATTCTGATGGTCATTGTCGAAAACGACTATCATACATGGCTGACGACATATTAAATAGGACCAATCCTCTTCTTCCTCGTTCACCTCTTCCAGTTTTCTTTGGCGGTTCTTCCAGATTTCGTCCTTGTCTCAACCGTGATGCTCTGCTGATTAGGTGACATTTATTTCCTGGAAGAAGTCTTCTTTGCCGAATAACTTCAGTGTCATCTACATCCATTCACCAGACAGTTTCAGGTCAAGACCGGTGTCAGGCAAAACTGTCTGTTTATGTTTTTATTCCCACTTGTCACTGATTGTATTCTGAAAACATTAACGGAACAGAGAAGAAACAATGGGCACTATGGAACCAGATAGATGACCTGGACTTTGCGAATGATCTTTCCCTGCTGTCCCATAACAAACAGGAGTAGCGGACACCACATCACCTCAAGCAGACCTCAACATCCACAGGGACAAGATGAGGATCATGAGAACAAATGCAACCAGTGCTGAGCCAGTCACGCTCGAAGGTAAGATACTGTATGAGATGGAATCATTCACTTATCTTGGAAGCACCCATAGTGACATATGTGAATTGTGCAAAATTCTGTCCAACATGGTGATGTTTCAGTGAGAGAAATATAACCTTCAATGCAAGAATCAAAAAAGATTTACTGAGTGAAAATAAAGAACACTTTCGGTTTTGAAAACAAAAACAAAAAAAACAAACTTTACCAGACAGAAAATCTCATGGACTGAACAAAGATTTCACCAGTACACTTCGCCTTGGTATCAGCGCACTTCTCACACGAAGTTTTCAAAGTGGTGAACTTGATTGAAATTCATTGCAAGTGCTGTTCAGATCACACTAAACTAAACAACAACACAGCCCTCTTGGGAACACACACACACACACACACACACACACAGAGAAGAATGGAACCTTGGTTCCTGGTGCCCAGTGTGTGAGTGTGCGCGTGCGCGCGCGAGTGTCTGTGTGCTTGTGAACAGCTTTCCTCTCAGTGTGTGTGTGTGTGTGTGTGTGTGTGTGTGTGTGTGAACAGCGTACGTGTCAGGTTATTTGTCAGTGAAGTGGCGTATCATGTTGAGCTAGCTAAAACCGATGGGGTCAGCCCGATACTCTCCCGTGTCGATACTCTCCCGTGTCGATACTCCCCCGGCTCGTTAATCCCTCTCACAAACGTATGTATGCAGTTGTGACTGATAATGCTTTCTGCTTGATCGAAGATGTGTTGTGGAATGATGAATGTGTAATGTGTTCTCTCTTACCAGCCGTCCGCCTTCAGAGTTGAACAGCAGTGCGCGGCTTGTGTGGACTCGCTGCCCTGAAGTTACACGGGCCGTATGACACAGATTTGGACGCTCTGTTTGCGGCACGCACTGTCGCCCCTGCAGGTATTGTCGCCCAGTCGGAGTGCACTTATCTATTTACTTATTTATTTATTAAGACATCTTGCTATAGCGCATATTCTAGAAGCTCTATGCGCTTTACAATAGCACTAAAACATTCACTCAAACATCCTCACACAAACATATGCATATAATTTGAAACATAGGTAAGAGAGAACAATTCACAGAGGTCTTGTCATAGACTAAATCAAGAATGTATCAGATATAAAAAAACAAAATAATGATAACAACAAAAATGTAGACAACTGAAACTGAAAGACGCACATAAGTGAAGTTGTTGGAGTGACTGCACGTGTTCATGCTTTCTGACTGAAGATCAGTAGTACTGCTGAATTTTTAACCTTTTGGAGTCTGTCTAGGAGGTACTGAGGAATGGCAGAGAGTAAGGAGTTACGGTAATCACATTTAGACAGAACGAGAGAACAGACGAGAGTTTTGGTTGCATCGGAACTGAGCAGATGGCGAATGCTACTGATATTCCTGAGTTCATGGTAAGCGACAGATGTTGGACACATGTTTTTCCATGGACAGAGTGTCAGAAAAAGTTACCCCTAGGTTTCTTGCAGCGGATGAGAACTGAATGTTTGTGTTACCAGCAGACATAGAGGAGGGAGCAAAGTCAGGTAATGGTTTGTTCTGTGAGTGAATCAGGACTTCAGTCTTGTCATCATTTTGTTTGAGTTTATTTGCTGTCATCCAATGCGTGATGTCAGTGATGCATTCTTGAATGTTGTTAATGGTGTTATGGATCTGATCAGGTGCGCATGAGTCATATAATTGTGTGTCATCGGCAAAAGACTGGCTTTGGACGTTGTGCTGAGCTGTGATGGTACCAAGTGGCTTTGTGTACAAAATGAAGAGCACGGGTCCCAAAACTGATCCCTGGGGGACTCCGAATTCCAGAAGAGAAGGTTGAGAACAATGTTTGTTAGTAACGACAGTCTGGGTTCTATTGGATAGGTAAGATGAAAACCATTTCAGTGTTGTGTCAGAGATGGCAAATGAATGAGAAAGACGATTAACGAGGATGTCGTGATCGACTGTATCGAATGCCGCTGAGAGATCTAAGAGGGTGAGGACAGAAAGTTTACCAGTATCTACAGACAGCAGAAGGTCGTTCATAACTTTGAGTAGAGCTGTTTCAGTGCTGTGGGAAGGGCGGTAGACAGACTGTGAGACAAGAAACAGGTTGCTGTGATGCAGATATTCAGACAGCTGGAGGAGGACAATCGTTTCTGTGGTCTTGGAAAGACAAGAGAGATTGCTGACAGGACGATAGCTTTTTAGGGTGTTTACTTTGAGAGTCGGCTTCTTGAGCAGTGGTGTTACAAGGGCTTGTACAGATCTACGAAAATGCCTGACTGAAGAGAGTTGTTGATGATAGAGGTCAAGGCTGGGAGGAGCACATCAACACATTCAACCAAAAGGGATGTGGGGATTGGGTCAAGTGCACATGTTTTGGGGCCAGATTTTATAATGCCTAACTTCTTCCTCTGTGACAGGACATCCCCACTGTTGTACTCACTATCCACACATGACTGTGCAACTCGTATTGAATGTAACACCTTGGTCAAGTTTGCCGACGATACTACTATAAAAGGGTTGATTACGAACAGTGATGAGTCAAAATATAGGGAAGAAGTACTGAAACTTGTCAGTTGGTGTGATCAAAACAACTTAGAACTCAACGTATCAAAAACAAAAGAATTAATTTTAGATTTCAGGAAGACCAGATCTGACCCCTCACCACTTGTCATTAAAGACAAGCAAGTAGAGATCATAAGCGAATTTAAATTTCTCGGACTGATCATTTCCAACGATTTGAAATGGGAGAAAAATATGGAAAAAATTGTTAAGAAAGCACAACACGCCTGTACTTTCTTCGGCGCCTTAAAACGTTCAGAATTAGAAAAAAGAAATCCTGGTTATTTCTACCGAGCAGTCATTGAAAGCGTGTTAACTTTCGCTATTACTGTTTGGTATGGAAGAAATCGTAAAAACTGCCACCAAGATCACCGGGGCGGATCTACCTTCTCTTGAAGACATATATTATAAGCGGCTTCTCAAAAAAAGCAAAATCAATCAGCCAGGATGAATCACATCCAGCTTTTGGGATTTTCGAGATGCTCCCCTCTGGTCGACGGTACAGAAGTATAAGGACGAAGACCAATCGCTTCGCCAATAGCTTTTTCCCCAGAGCAGTCAATGCCATGTCTCTCGAACAAATCCAGTCTGATAACTAGAATTGTGCAATTAACAACCATCTACCTGAAGATCTAGTCATCAGCCCCATCCACATGTAACATGCGGCTTCTGTTCAAACGTGTGTGTGTGTTTGTGTGTGCGTGCGCGCGCGCGCGCGTGTGTGTGTGCGTGCGGTGCGTGCATATGTATGAGTATGCACAAGTTTTTATATTGATATGCACTTGTATGTATCCTAATTTCTACTGTATCTGTGTTTGTGTATGATTTTCGATTTGTGTTCGTACATTGTTATGTACTATCCCCCCCCCCCCCCTCCCCCCCCCCCCATATTCCTTGTGACCCCGGTACGCTTGGTAATACAGACACATTCTATTCTATTCTAAACTGTTGAAAGACGAGGAAGAGTGGGGTTTGTCAGCAAAGAGAGGATCGGGTACAGACTGGCTAAATGTTTCGAGCTCACCTCTAATTGTCTTTATCTTGGTGGTGAAAAAATGAGCGAAAGCTTCAGAGAGGGAGGTCATTAGGAGGAATGTCAGTTGGCAGGATGAAGGCTCTGCTCCTGCCAAGGAGACGGTCATTGGTTATGAATAAGTTTTTGACAGATGTACTGGCTTCGATCTTTGAGCTCCAGTACTCTTCTTTGGCATTCTGAACAATATCAGTGACTAACTGTTTTGCTGTTAAAAAGATCTGACTGTCCGCTGTCAGACCACTCAGGCGCCACTTCCTCTCAGCGCGACGGCGCTCTTTCTTGGCGTCACGTGGGATGTCGTACCACGGGGACATATGTAGTGATCATCATAATACTATCATCATTTCTACATGGAATTTTTTACTCTAAAAATTGGCGACAATACATGCAGTGAGGGGTCTGCACCTTTTGTTGTCGTGACCATCTATGGACGGGCGACAATACATGCAGTGAGGGGTCTGCACCTTTTGTTGTCGCCCATGACAATCTATGGAGGGGCGACAATACATGCAGTGAGGGGTCTGCACCTTTTGTTGTCGCCCGTGACAATGTATGGAGGGGCGACAATACATGCAGTGAGGGGTCTGCACCTTTTGTTGTCGCCCGTGACACTGTATGGAGGGGCGACAATACATGCAGTGAGGGGTCTGCACCTTTTGTTGTCGCTTGGTGACAATGTATGGAGGGGCGACAATACATGCAGTGAGGGGTCTGCACCTTTTGTTGTCGCTTGGTGACAATGTATGGAGGGGCGACAATACATGCAGTGAGGGGTCTGCACCTTTTGTTGTCGCCCGTGACACTGTATGGAGGGGCGACAATACATGCAGTGAGGGGTCTGCACCTTTTGTTGTCGCTTGGTGACAATGTATGGAGGGGCGACAATACATGCAGTGAGGGGTCTGCACCTTTTGTTGCCGGTGACAATGTATGGAGGGGCGACAATACATGCAGTGAGGGGTCTGCACCTTTTGTTGTCGCTTGGTGACAATGTATGGAGGGGCGACAATACATGCAGTGAGGGGTCTGCACCTTTTGTTGTCGCCCGTGACACTGTATGGAGGGGCGACAATACATGCAGTGAGGGGTCTGCACCTTTTGTTGTCGCCCGTGACACTGTATGGAGGGGCGACAATACATGCAGTGAGGGGTCTGCACCTTTTATTGCCGGTGACAATGTATGGAGGGGCGACAATACATGCAGTGAGGGGTCTGCACCTTTTGTTGTCGCTTGGTGACAATGAATGGAGGGGCGACAATACATGCAGTGAGGGGTCTGCACCTTTTGTTGTCGCTTGGTGACAATGTATGGAGGGGCGACAATACACGCAGTGAGGGGTCTGCACCTTTTGTTGTCGCCGGTGACAATGTATGGAGGGGCGACAATACATGCAGTGAGGGGTGCACATGAACCCAAGCCGCTCGTGTCACCTTCACCTTACATTGTGTGTCGACTGACGTAAGTAACATGAATTCGTGGCAGTTGGGGGACCGAGCGCTCTGGCCCACA
This sequence comes from Babylonia areolata, assembly GCF_041734735.1. NCBI lineage: Eukaryota > Metazoa > Mollusca > Gastropoda > Neogastropoda > Buccinidae > Babylonia > Babylonia areolata. Next base: position 51,576,156 of record NC_134898.1, read on the forward strand.
AAATGCTGAATATGACTGTGTGTGTGTGTGTGTGTGTGTGTGTGTGTGTGTGCGTGTGTAATGTGAGATTGTAGGAATGTGTAAGCTTGGAAGGGAAAAGGGGTTGAACGCACATTTTTTAACAAGTGTTTTACTGCAGCTGCACCCAGTCCGCTCTCGTCCGTATCATCTCACATTACCCAAAATGTAGGCCAACACCCACTCGGCTTTCATTTGCTCGTTTAATGGATATGTTTGTGCTTATGTGTGTGTGGATGGGGGGTAGGTGTGTGTGTGTGTGTGTGTGTGTGTGTGTGTGTGTGTGGGCGGGTTTGTGTTTGTGTTTCTGTGTGTGTGTGTGTGTGTGTGTGTTTGTTATGTTTGTGTGTGCGTGTGTGCTTGATATTTTATCATAAGTGTACCCACTGTGTGTGTGTGTGTGTGTGTGTGTGTGCGGGTTTGTGTTTGTGTTTCTGTGTGTGTGTGTGTGTGTGTGTTTGTTATGTTTGTGTGTGCGTGTGTGCTTGATATTTTATCATAAGTGTACCCACTGTGTGTGTGTGGGTGTGGGTGTGGGTGGGTGTGCTCGATATCTTATTCTTAATGTTCCGAGCTCTGTGTGTGTGTGTTTGTGTGTGTGTGTGTTGGAGGATGGGGGGCGCGGTGGCGGGGGTGGGGTGTGGGGGGCGTATACGTGTGTGTGTGTGTGTGTGTGTGTGTGTGTGTGTGTGTGTTTTGACATTTTTACATAAATTGTGTGTGTGTGTGTGCGTGCGCGCGCGAGCGTGTGTGTGTGTGTGTGTGCGTGCGTGCGTGCGTGTGTGTGTCTATTTTCGGGGTGTAGGGGCTGTTGAAGGGGTATATGTGTGTATGCATGTGTGTGTGCATGCGTGTGTGTGTGTTTGCGTACATGTGCATGTGTAAGTGTATTGTGTGTGAGTGTGCGCTTGTATGTGTGATGTGTGTGAGTGTGTGTGTGTGTGTGTGTGCGTGCGTGTGTGTGCGTGTGTCCTTCATCCATTGATAGTTGGCCAGATGTCTTTTATTCCGGCAACAGAATCTATCCCCTCAAGACAGAATGAGCAGTGTTCACAAGGCGTGGACGTTCATTTCGCCAGCCCCACACAGGAGTGGAGGGGAATGAATAAGGATTTTGCCTTTCCTTCTTGATAGTTGGCCAGATTCATTCAGTGACAGTTGGCCGGACGTCTGTTATTCCTGGATAGCTGGAATGCGGGGAGGGGGGTGGAGGGGTCAGGGAAGAAGGGGCTGGGTTGTGGGAAGGTGGATGGGAATTCACACAACCACAAAGTAAGTGAACGCATAAAACCTATGTCTGTCAATCAACAGTTCACTCACTCCCACTCCGAGGACGAAGACGATACATACACAACAACCCACGACTGCTTGCAGGTTATTTTAGCAAAACGTCTACAACATCGTGTAAATCTTTTTTCTTTTTTTTCGAATTCTTAATCCATGAAATAAAATGAGTATAAATGCCGGCGCCTTGCCTAGAATATGAATTAGCCTTCGAAGTTGTATCATTAATGTTGTAATAATCTCCCATGGGAGGCGCCGAGTCAGAACCGGTTAAAAAGCTCAGGACATCTGATCCAGAGTTGACCAGGGATGCCATGGTTCGGCATGGTGTTATGTCCATGGGAAAGGCACTACGATTTCCCCCACTCCACCCAGGTGTGAATGGACACCTGACTTCAATGTTCCTCACTCCATCCAGGTGTGAATGGACACCTGACTTCAATGTTCCTCACTCCACCCAGGTGTGAATGGACACCTGACTTCAATGTTCCTCACTCCACCCAGGTGTGAATTGACACCTGACTTCAATGTTCCTCACTCCACCCAGGTGTGAATGGACACCTGACTTCAATGTTCCTCACTCCACCCAGGTGTGAATTGACACCTGACTTCAATGTTCCTCACTCCACCCAGGTGTGAATGGACACCTGACTTCAATGTTCCTCACTCCACCCAGGTGTGAATGGACACCTGACTTCAATGTTCCTCACTCCACCCAGGTGTGAATTGACACCTGACTTCAATGTTCCTCACTCCACCCAGGTGTGAATGGACACCTGACTTCAATGTCCCTCACTCCACCCAGGTGTGAATGGACACCTGACTTCAATGTTCCTCACTCCACCCAGGTGTGAATGGACACCTGACTTCAATGTTCCTCACTCCACCCAGGTGTGAATGGACACCTGACTTCAATGTTCCTCACTCCATCCAGGTGTGAATGGACACCTGACTTCAATGTCCCTCACTCCACCCAGGTGTGAATGGACACCTGACTTCAATGTTCCTCACTCCACCAAGGTGTGAATGGACACCTGACTTCAATGTCCCTCACTCCACCCAGGTGTGAATGGACACCTGACTTCAATGTCCCTCACTCCACCCAGGTGTGAATGGACACCTGACTTCAATGTCCCTCACTCCACCCAGGTGTGAATGGACACCTGACTTCAATGTCCCTCACTCCACCCAGGTGTGAATGGACACCTGACTTCAATGTTCCTCACTCCACCCAGGTGTGAATGGACACCTGACTTCAATGTTCCTCACTCCATCCAGGTGTGAATGGACACCTGACTTCAATGTTCCTCACTCCATCCAGGTGTGAATGGACACCTGACTTCAATGTTCCTCACTCCATCCAGGTGTGAATGGACACCTGACTTCAATGTTCCTCACTCCACCCAGGTGTGAATGGACACCTGACTTCAATGTCCCTCACTCCATCCAGGTGTGAATGGACACCTGACTTCAATGTTCCTCACTCCACCCAGGTGTGAATGGACACCTGACTTCAATGTTCCTCACTCCATCCAGGTGTGAATGGACACCTGACTTCAATGTTCCTCACTCCATCCAGGTGTGAATGGACACCTGACTTCAATGTTCCTCACTCCACCCAGGTGTGAATGGACACCTGACTTCAATGTTCCTCACTCCATCCAGGTGTGAATGGACACCTGACTTCAATGTTCCTCACTCCACCAAGGTGTGAATGGACACCTGACTTCAATGTTCCTCACTCCATCCAGGTGTGAATGGACACCTGACTTCAATGTTCCTCACTCCACCAAGGTGTGAATGGACACCTGACTTCAATGTTCCTCACTCCATCCAGGTGTGAATGGACACCTGACTTCAATGTTCCTCACTCCACCAAGGTGTGAATGGACACCTGACTTCAATGTTCCTCACTCCACCAAGGTGTGAATGGACACCTGACTTCAATGTCCCCCACTCCATCCAGGTGTGAATGGACACCTGACTTCCATGTTCCTCACTCCATCCAGGTGTGAATGGACACCTGACTTCAATGTTCCTCACTCCATCCAGGTGTGAATGGACACCTGACTTCAATGTTCCTCACTCCATCCAGGTGTGAATGGACACCTGACTTCAATGTCCCTCACTCCACCCAGGTGTGAATGGACACCTGACTTCAATGTCCCTCACTCCACCCAGTAGTTGGGGAAGTTTAAAACAGCGGAAGGAGAGGACTGGCCCCAGCCTTTCTATACTGGGCGCTAGACCCAGTGTGTATGAATTCATCGCACTGGACATTTAACCCTTTTTATAATTTTGGTTAAAAATCTTGATTATCCTCAACATTTAGATAAAAATGTTTGCATTATTTAACTAAGCAAGGTTAGTGAGGAAATAGGCGTACTGGTTGTAACATTTCGGATTCCAGTTCTAACACGTGTGTAAAGTATAAGATAGTTTACTCACGCAATCAGCTGATAGATGACTATAAAAGATAGTTTACTCACGCAATCAGCTGATAGATGACTATAAAAGATAGTTTACTCACGCAATCAGCTGATAGATGACTATAAAAGATAGTTTACTCACGCAATCAGCTGACAGATGACTATAAAAGATGGTCCTTTTGGGGGTGGCTTTCTTTCACCTGTCTCGAAAAATCAGAACTAATATATGAACTGTACCCACATGGAAAACGTTTGAACTCGGAACAAAACTTTGCACTGGTTGAATTGATGTGACGCGGCACAACAAACGTACATAAACATATAATTTGCACGTGCAGCACCCACATTTAAGTATGAACTGCTCACAATCAAACACACGTACATACTCTATTTGTCTGTCTGTCTGTCTGCTTTGAAAGGATTTTAACCCTGTTGCATGTGCCTTTTGTCTACTTTGTGTGTATTGTCTCCATTCCTTTTGCATAAAACAATGTGTAATAATTCATTTGTTAAATCTACCAATTTTCACTTCAGTTACTTTCGATGTTATGGCATATTGTGACTATGATCATGATAACGATCATGATCATAATCATCATTGATAGAAGTAGTAGTAGTAGTAGTAGTAGTAGTAGTAGTAGTAGTAGTAGTAGTGGTGGTAGCAGCAGCAGCAGCAATAGTAGTAATAGTATTAATGGTTAAGCTGTAGTTGTCGTGTTGGTATCATTATTGTTGTTGTTGGTGGTGGTGATGGTGGTGATGGTTGTAGTTTTTAAGATATCAAGATTTTGTGGTGGTGATGGTGATGGTGGTATGGTGATGGTGATGGTGGTGGTGATAGTAGTGGTGGTAGTGGTAGTGGTGATGGTGATGGTGACAGTAGTGGTGGTAGTGGTGATGGTGATGGTGGTGGTGGTGTCACAGAGACAGACTGGCGAGGTAAGTCAAGGCAAGGCAAGGAAGGCAATATGTGTACTTCATGTGCCAGCTGGTGTCACTGAAACATTGCACACACAATACAAACCAAAAGAGTGATGTCAAAAACACTAGAAATAAATAGTAACAAGTAATTTTTCCACTGACAATAAACAAACAAACTCTTTTCCCGATCAATAAACAAAAGAACTACGTATATGAGAATCAAAGGATTTCAATTTCAACACCAGTCTTTTTCTTATTTTTCTTCTTCTTTTTGAAGGCGAGGCAATACCTACAATCTTTATAGAATAGAACAGAATATGTCTTTATTACCAAGTGTACCGGGTTAAGAAGGAATATTGGGGGCGATAGTACAAAACAAGGTATGAACATAAATCGAAAATAATACACAAACAGATACAGTAGAAAACAGGATACATACAAGTGCATATCAATACAAAAACTTGTGCATACTCACACATGCACGCACTGCACACACACACACTCTCTCTCTTTCTCTCTCTCTCTCTCTCTCACACACACACACACACACACACACACACACACACACACACGTACGTTTGAACAGAAGCCGCATTTTACATGTGGATGGGGCTGACTGGATCTTCAGGAAGATGGTTGTTGATTGCATAGTTCTATTTATCATACTGGATTTGTTCGAGAGACAGGGCATTGACTGTTTTAGGGAAAAAGCTATTGGCGAAGCGATTGGCCTTCGTCATTATACTTCTGTACCATCAACCAGAGGGGAGCATCTCGAAAATCCCCAAAGCTGGACGTGATTCGTCCTGGCTGATTGATTTTGCTTTTTTGGAAGCAGCTTATAATATATGTCTTCTACAGAAGGTAGATCAGCCCCGGTAATCTTGGTGGTAGTTTTTACGATTCTGTTAAGGGTTGCAACTTCTCTGCCTTGGAACTGTTTCCGTACCAAACCGTAATAGTGAAGGTTAGCACACTTTCAATGACTGCTCGGTAGAAATCAACCAGGATTTATTTTTTAATTCCTAACTTTTTGAGGCGCCGAAGAAAGTACAGGCGCTGTTGTGCTTTCTTAACAATTTTTTCCGTATTTTTCTCTCATTTCAAATCGTTGGAAATGACCAGACCGAGAAATTTAAATTCGCTGATGATGTCTACTTGCTTGTCTTTAATGAAAAGTTGTAAGGGGTCAGCGAGAGGCAGACTAAAAGAATCTTGGTAAAAGTCGACTTACGTGGGATAAAAGAGGCGACGTATCAAGCCACAGGCTCTTCTTCAGGCAAATGAAATGAGTGAGTGACAGACAGAAAGATACAGACAGAGAGGGAGAGAGTAAAGTTCAGGTAAGGGGTCAGGTCGGGTCTTCCTGAAATCTAAAATTAATTCTTTTGTTTTTGATACGTTGAGTTCTAAGTTGTTTTGATCACACCAACTGACAAGTTTCAGTACTTCTTCCCTATATTTTGACTCATCACTGTTCGTAATCAGCCCTTCTAGAGTAGTATCGTCGGCAGACTTGACTATGGTGTTACATTCATTTTGAGTTGCACAGTCATGTGTGAATAGTGAGTACAACAGTGGGGATAGAACACATCCCTGTGGGGTGCCTATGTTGAGAATGCATGTGGAGGAGGTGCCTATGTTGAAAATGCATATGGAGGAGGTGAGGTCACAAACTTTAACAACTTGGAGTCTGCATTTTAGAAAATTTAGGATCCATGCACAAATTGATTCAGGCAGCGAGCCGTCTTTCAGTTTAAAATATAATTTTGATGGTACTATTGTGTTGAACGCAGAGCTGTAGCCAATGAAAAGGATCATGGCATAGCTGTTAGGATTTTAGAGATTTCTGAGGACGTGGTAGAGACCTATGCTAATGGCATCTTCAACTGATCTGCTAGCTCTACAGGCGAACTGAAAGGGACCAAATTGATTCATGAGTGCAGAATAGTATGCGTAGACATAGTACATTATAACCTTTTTTTTCTTCTCTTTTTTTGACTCACTTGTGTAAACAAAGTGAGTCTATGTTTTAACCCGGTGTTCGGTTGTGTGTGTGTGTGTGTGTGTGTGTGTGTGTGTGTGTGTGTGTGTGTGTGTGTGTGGTAAACTTTAACATTGCCATTTTCTCTGCAAATGCTTTGTCAGTTGACACCAAATTAGGCATAAAAATAGGAAAAATTCAGTTCTTTCCAGTCATCTTGTTTAAAACAATATTGCACCTCTGGGATGGGCACCCCCAAAAAAATAAAAAATAAAAAAGAAGCCTAATTATATGCAAACAGCATTTCCTGTTATATATATATTTTTGTATTCTCTAAACTTGGCACTTTGATCTCATATTCTGACACAACTACAAGAGCAGTCATTATTATCAATTTTTGTTCAGATGGGAACTTCTTTTGCTAAGCATGGAATTTTTTATTTAAACGTTTTGGTGCAGATAGTAAAAAAGGGAAATTACTCTGTAATTAATGCAAGGGGACTTAATTTGTCATTAATTTGTCACCTTTACTAAGTCTGCATAGACGAGCTCTTAAATTAATCCTTCTGAAATCTTCATCACTGACTGCTGACGACTACAGACATTTAGATATTCTTCCCCTAAAGCTTAAACTTGAATACAACAAAGCAGTTTTTATTTTTAAAATCATGTCTAATTATGCTCCATCTTTGAGAGATAGATTTCCCACCACGCTAGTCCGCCAGACCAACAAGATTATGATCCCCATTCCAAGAGTAGATCTGTTTAAATCCAGTCTCATTTATTCAGGAGGCTGTTTATGGAACAATATTTCATCCAATCTTAATGTTCAGAAAAGCATTCAAGAATTCAAAAAACATTACCATACACACCTTATGGACAATTATGTCAACAATCCTACTTAACTTGACTTTATCTTATTGAATACGCATATATAGTTTAATTGTATGTCTAACGGCTATCGCACTACTTAATGATATATAACCACAATCAGTGTCCTGAATACTTTTTTTTTTTTTCTTTTTTTTTTTTCTTTTTTTTTTGGGGGGGGGAGGCTTGGGAGGGGCTGTGTTTTTTTGTTTTTGTTTTGTTTCTGTTTTTGTTGTTGTTGTTGTTTGTTTGTTGTTTTTGTTTGTTTGTTTTTTTTTTTGGGGGGGGGGGGGGGGGTGCATGGTTTGATCTTTTTCCTTCATGATATGATGATGTTTGTATCATGATTATGTAGATGTACATGTTTATTATGTAGATGTTTAAATGTGAATGTGAATGTCATGTCTTTATTTCTTCATCTCTTTGCTACTTTGTGGATGTTTTGATTCATTTTCATTTTCCATTTGCCCTGAGGGCTGGATGTAAAAAAGCACATGTATGCTTATTCCACTTCCCTCAATAAAAAAACTTCGTTCGTTCGTTCGTTCGTTCGTATTTTATGTAGTACGCGTAGTCTCTGAATCTGTTTTATATTATTGTGCGCTAAATAATAATTTTCTTTCTTTCTTTTGTGAGTTATTGCGCGCGCGCGCGTGTGTGTGTTTGATGTTTATTGCAAATCGCTTTGAGCTCTCTTTAAGGGAGGAAAGCGCTCAGCAAATGTCCATTATTATCATTATTATTATTATTATCATTATTATTATTATTATCATCATCATTATTATTATTATTATTATTCATCGATATCTGCGTTGTATTGTAACGTGTTCCAAATGAAATACTGTTTAAACCAAATGTGACATTGACAGACACACTGACAGTACAAGATGGCATCGCGACACTGTGACAGACACACTGACAGTACAAGATGGCATCGCGACACCGTGTGACAGACACACTGACAGTACAAGATGGCATCGCGACACCGTGTGACAGACACACTGACAGTACAAGATGGCATCGCGACACCGTGTGACAGACACACTGACAGTACAAGATGGCATCGCGACACTGTGACAGACACACTGACAGTACAAGATGGCATCGCGACACCGTGTGACAGACACACTGACAGTACAAGATGGCATCGCGACACTGTGACAGACACACTGACAGTACAAGATGGCATCGCGACACTGTGACAGACACACTGACAGTACAAGATGGCATCGCGACACCGTGTGACAGACACACTGACAGTACAAGATGGCATCGCGACACCGTGTGACAGACACACTGACAGTACAAGATGGCATCGCGACACTGTGACAGACACACTGACAGTACAAGATGGCATCGCGACACTGTGACAGACACACTGACAGTACAAGATGGCATCGCAAACTGATGCAAGCCATGCAATAGCTGTTTGCAGAACAAACGAGACTGATACGACACGACCTGGGTGAAATCAAAGACGAACCGGGTCAAATAAAACAAGTGTGAAGAAATATGCAGAAAATGCGGCCGACTTGAAACCGACCTCGGGCACCTGACAGAGACAGTGACCAACATGAAGCAGACATACAACAGCTGTTTGAGGATTCGAATTATGGAAGAGAGGAATTTCAGCAACTTTCAGTTACAAAATGACGAAATGAGAAAAGAGACTGACCAACTGAAATTTGACACAGACAGATTGGAGAACTTTTCACGTAGAGATAACCTGCGGTTTGGGGGGATTTCTCAACAAGAGCCAAGAGAGTCTTTTGACACATGTGCAAAGACTGTAGTGGACATTGTCAACAGCATTGACGAAGACAAAAACTGGACTGTTGACGACATTGTACGAGCACACCGGACGGGACATGTACAACAAGGACAAAACAAACCCATGATTGTCAAGTTTACCAAGTGGAAAGATACAATGACATTGCTTACCAACAGAGAAACATGACAATGATAGCAGGAAAGAGGGGTGAAAATTGCCAATGTCTTGACCTGGCCACAGGCCCAGATTGTTGCCAGTGCCAGAAGAGAGGGAAAACGGGCTTATTTTTAGAAGGGGCAGTTGGTAATCGGCCACAGGCTCCCAGATCCCCGAACCTTCGCACAAGTTGTCGGGGGGAGGGGGGGGGACTGATCGCAGTGCAGGTGTCACTGACACAGCACACACTGATCGCTCCTCAGTTTTGAGAGAAGATGGTGTGTCTGGCTCAATCACCCAACAGAACATGTCCCCTTGTCTTGACAATACACAGAGAATGACTGTGACAGACAACACTCAGAACAAAATGAATGACGTGGACAGGGAGCCCTCTCCCCCTTCCCCACCCCAGACACCCCGGGCAGTCAGTGTAGAGTCAGGGCAGCAGTGCAGGCTTCCCCCTTTTACGGTGGTGTGCACAGACGGGGATGCACGCCTACCTGGGTAACCAGTCAAGATCTTCGACAGGTGCAGTTCGTGGCGGAGGGAGGGGTGTGGCAGTGTGAGCGACAGGCACCTTCGTTCAAGCGGCTCTAAAAGCCATTGGGCAGGCCCGGCCATCCAATTCGATGGACGTTTTTGAAATATAACGTTGAAAATTTGTATGGCAAATTAAAGGACCTGTCTTTCGCGAATTACGTAAAATAAATTTGACTTTGTTTGACTGAAACTTTTCTTTATCCATCGTTTCAGTATAGTGGGGTTTTCAAAGATTATGTAAAGTTTCATGCACCGGCTAAGAAAATATCTTTGCAGGGTAGAAATTTAGGAGGTGTGCTGCTGTTAGTAAGAAAGAGTATCGAAAATAATGTTTACGAAATAAAGGTGTTGTGACAATACTGTTGCTATAAGGATAGACAAAAAATTGTTTGACTTGGATACAGATGTTGTATTAGTGCCCTGTTATGTTGTCCCAGGAGGACCTGTGTACAGAGATCAGGTTATCAAAAATGGTATTTTAATTTTGGAAGAAGCATTACTGCAAAAAATTGAAAAAGATGAAGTGTACATTATGACAACAGATTTCAATGCCAGAACAGGACACCAGCAAGCTGAAAATGAAGTGATGACTGTCCCGTGCGACAGTGTAGTGATGGAAAAAAAGGAAATTTTGGTCAACTTGACCCCTCGAATACGTCATGATTTTCGCTGTGTTTTTTTCCCCCTTTCTTTTTTTCTGTCTGTGCGTGCGTGCATGTGTGTGTGCGTGTGTACGCGCGCGTGAGTGTGTGTGTTCCTTCCCTCCCTCGTAGTCAGCTCAGGTTGTTTTCTTTTTCTCGTGCATGTGTATCTGCACGTTATTAAGCTGAGCTACAGGTCTGATGAGGAAAACTCACCTGTCGATGTCGTGGGCATCGTAAGATGCTTTACTCACTGGCAGTTGCACCCAGTCAGGGAGAGGTGGTTTGTTTTTCTAGTCCTGCTCCATTCATTTTGGAGTGAGAGGAGTTTTTTTGCCGATTCAGTTCGGTTTTGGGGCCTCCAGTGCCACTGCATGTCCTGGGTCATGTCCGACCAGGGGGTCTGGAACTGCGTTCCAGTTCCAGGGATTTAATCTCCCTTATGTTTTTTTCCCTCATGAGCTCTTGAGGTGAGTCAGGTTGGAAGAGAGTGAAGAATGCTAGTTTTGTTTTGTTTTTCTATAGACAGGGAGCGGCCAATGATATGTATTTCAGGTTTTTTGTTGTTGCTGCATTTAAAATATATACTTTAATTTCAGTGCAGTGTGGCTCCTTCCAATCCTTGTGGATTCAGATTTATGTATATCTGTGTGCACATTCTGTTCTTTTGTTGTTTTTGAGATAATTATAAACAGTTGTATTAAGGCATTCAGTTGTACGTGTGAGTGTGTGCGAAACCCCTCTATGTGTCTGCTTTAGCACATGCATTGTTTTTCTTGTGCTTGACTCTTGGCTTGGGTATCTTTACAGCTCCGAAGAGTGTCAGACGATTCCTACAGTTTCCCTGGGTGCCTGATGTCCTCTGGAGGTTACGGTACTCCCGTGTATCGGCCATCTTCCCGGGTGCTGCAGTCCCCCCTTGTGCCTGAGTGTGACCTGGGCACATCATCTGTGTTGTCCTCGCCCCGGCGTGCTCGCCGTGTATCCCAACACTTCGCCTGCCTGCAGGAAGTCCAGGACTCTGTCTGCCGACGTCTTGGCGGTTTGTGCGTGCCTCGGACCACTGTTCAGGACCAATGCAAGCCCGACATGGACGGTAGAGGATGCGTGTGCATGTGTAAGAGCAGTACACAAGAGGGGCGAGTGTGTTCGAGCGAGTGTGATTTTTTTTCTCTCTTAAAAAAGAACAAAGCTTGACATAGTGAGGCGAATTATGGGCAGCGGGTCAGTAATTTATTTATTTATTTATTATTATTATTATTATTATTTATTTTTTTTTTTTGGGGGGGGGGATTAAGGGAAATAGTTAAGGCCTCACTGCTGTTTCGGTTTTCAGTATGTCTGTGCGAGTGAGTGAATAAAGTTTGGTATTGTGTATAAATTCTTGGCGTTGGCTGCACTTAATTGAGCGTGCGAGAATCCGGAGACCCATTTTTCTTAAAGTTTCTTTTATTAGATTTCGCGGGGCCGGTCGGGTTGTAGGTGGGTCCTCAACCTCAACCGGTCACATGACAATGACTAATTGTTTGGGATGTACAGAATATGATAACAATTATGAAGACAGTTGTTCACGTTGTTTTAAATATAATACTACTAACACTTTTGGTAAATCATTACTTGAGTTATGTTTTTTGTTGGATATGACTATCTTAAGTGGCTTTTGTCGGGGCGATAAAGAGGGTGAATATATAAGATAGCAACACTCGCCTTCAAACATTTTGACAAGTCTCTTCCATTGTATCTCTCCTCTGTATTGGAAACATATGAACCGCACAGAACATTAAGATCCAGTTATGAAAAGCTGCTTAAAGTATCAATGACTAATCTGAAATGCGCTGGAAATAGGTCTTTCAGAGCTCAGGTTCCCCAAGTGTGGAACTCTCTACCTTCATCTCTTAGAAATTCTTATCTACATTCCTTTAAGTCAGATCTGAAAACTTACCTTTTCCGTAAGCATTTTTGTTCTGGGCGGAATGGTTAAACCAAGGTATTCTTGTTGGCAAGTATCTTTGTGCTAGTATTTTTGTAGTCCTATTTTAATGCATTGTGTATTTTATGTAGTTTTGGTCTTAGATGTGATGTCATTTTTTCTATCTGGTTATTTTTAATGGACATGTGTGTGTGTATGCGTGTGTGTGTATGCGTGTGTGTGCGTGCGTGCATGTGTTTGTGAGGTTAGTGTTCCGGTACGCGTGTGTAAGTGTGTAGACATGTATGTCCAAACAGAATTCTATGTTAGAAAATATGAAATATTTTAAAGTTTATGCAATTTTGTTTTTAGTGTAGTTGATATTTAATGTCAGTGTGTGTGTCTGAGGGAGGGACACACACACACACACACACACACACACACACACACACACACACACACACACACACATATATATATATATATATATATATATATATATATATATATGTGTGTGTGTGTGTGTGTGTGTGTGTGTGTGTGTGGTGTGTGTGTGGGTGTTCTATGAAATGCATCTAAGCCATATTTTCTTCATAGCTTATATAATCTTTAGTGTGCTTTTGCATTCATATGAAAACACTGGATGTTTTCCATTGTCAGATAGCGGTTGATATGTTTTTTAAGGCATTTTTATAGTCAACTATGATGTAAGGCACTTTGAGCAGCATTGGTGCTGGATATCGCGCCATAGAAAAACTATGTATTATTATTATTATTATTATATACTTTTGTATCATCAAACGGATGTAGTGTAACTGACTGTTTTTGATTTCTTATGATTTGCAATTGAACTTTGTGTGTTGGTGATTGTGTTGATTCGTGGCATTTACCAGTTGAGTTCACGTGGAACAAAAACTATGATTATTCAGGGAATAGAAACCTTAGACAGCAAGGTGACGAAAAATTATGTGGTCAGAGGAAAATGCTTCTGTGTACAAAAATGAGCTGGAGAGTCTGGAATTTCAAGACAGTTTACAGAAAGCCGTGGAGATATCAAATATGAATGTGAATGAATGTTTACATGTTTGTTAGCGCTTTATATGGGGCTACTGCTTGTATGGTGAGAAGAGTAGGAAAAGGAAGAAAGAAGTGTAACGAGTGGTTTATGATGAGAGTGAACTAAAGAAACAAGAAGTTCAAAGTTTACTTAAGAGGTTCCAGAGATGTAAAACAGAAAAAGACAAAGAAGAAGAATGAAAAGCGCATGCTTTGTCACGTAAAGAACATGTTACATTCAGAAAGAGAAAAGAACAAGAGTTTGTGGAAGTCAGATTAAGAAAACTTAGAGATTCAGTTTAAGACTCCAAGACATTCTGGGCAATATTAAGATCAGTGAATAGAAAGGATTTTGTATATAATGAAATTTCCATAAAACAATGGTACGATCTTTTGTGTGTGTGTGTGTGTGTGTGTGTGTGTGTGTTTTAAATGAATCAATACATAATGCAGAACAAGGTGAACACATGCAGTTAAAGGACGAAGATGATTTTGAACCATTGTTTAATGACCCATTATTTAATGAAAAGGTTATTGCTGGCATTAGACATTTGAAAACGGGAAAGAGTACAGGACCAGGTAGAATTGTTGCACATATGTTGAAGTATGCAAATAAAGCCATTGTAAGCTTTCTTGTCAAATATTCAACCAGCTTTTTGAAAATGGTACTTTTCCTTCTGAATGGACAAAGTCCATACTTATCCCGATTCACAAAAAGGATGTCAACAACACCGACAATTATCGTGGAGTAGCGCTTACCCGTATTTCAAGTAAAGTGTACATTTACATACTGAACAAGAGATTAACCAAATGATCTGAAAAAGAAAAAAAACATGGAACAGCAAGCAGGCTTTAGAAGTAACTTTAGCAAAATAGATCATTAATTTACATTGGCTGGAGTGATGGCCAAGAGGTAATGCGTCCGCATAGGAAACGAGAGAATCTGAGCGCGCTGGTTCGAATCACGGCTCAGTCTCCGGTATTTTCTCCCCCTCACTAGACCTTGAGTGGTGGTCTGGACGCTAGTCATTCGAATGAGACGATAAACCAAGGTCTCGTGTGCAGCATGCACTTAGCGCACGTAAAAGATCCATGTCAACAAAAGGGTTGGCTCTGGCAAAACTCTGTAGAAAAATCCACTTCGACAGGAAAAACAAATACAACTACACGCAGGAAAAAATACAAAAAAATTGGTTCCGCTCTTTGTAGCGACACGCTCTCCCTGAGGAGAGTAGCCCGAATTTCATGCAAACAAATCTGCTGTGACAAAAAAGAGAAATACAAATACAAATTGTACACACTTGTGCAAAGATACTAACTTAGTAACAGAAAACGTTATGTTGCTTTCATAGACTTCAGGAAGGCCTTCGATTCCGTGAATTTTAATGTATTATGGCATGTTTTGCGTGAAAGTGGTGTGAATGGCAAATTATATAAGGCTCTTAGAGGTGTTTATAAGTCAGTGCTTGCATGCGTGCGTGCGAAGGGTATGTATTCAGAATATTTTGATTGCCCAAATGGGGTAAAGCAAGGTTGTCGAGTCCACAAATGTTCTCCTTTTCTATTAACGAATTAAGAATAGAATTGCTCAGAAAACGAAGACTTGGAATTCAGATAATTCCGGGAGCAATCAATATATTTTTACTTCTATTTGCGGACGATGTTATTCTTTTGTCTGGAACTGTTATGGGTTTGCAAAACCAGTTAAATGCATTAAAAGGAGTAGACTGTTTGGGTTTAACAGTTAACCTGGATAAAACTAACATTTTTTGTATTTAGAGAATGGGTGGACATCTGTCAGTGCAGGAAAAATGGCTTTATGGAAATGAGGATGTTCAAGCAACAAATTTTTATGAAAATTTGGGAATTATATATTTTTCATTAAAATTAAGCAAAAATTGTGCCTGGAAGAATCTTGCAGGAAAGCAAAGAAAGGCGTTACTGAAATACTGAAATAATAAAAAAAAACAATTTAAAAGCTTAAATCTGTTTATTAATATCTGTCTTGGAAAATGTTTGACACATAAATTGAACCTATACTTACATATGCAGCCGAAGTTTAGGGACTATAGGTAAATTCACAGATGGGGAAAGTACATTGTTATGGAATTCAACGGTTTTTTTAACTCACTTGTGTAAACAAAGTATGTTTTAACCCAGTATTCGGTTGTCTGTGTGTGTGTGTGTGTGTGTGTGTGTGTGTGTGTGTGCACGTGTGTGTGTATCTGTGTCCGTGGTGAACTTTAACATTGCCATTTTCTCAGCAAATACTTTGTCAGTTGACACCAAATTTGACATAACAATAGGAAAAATTCAGTTATTTCCAGTCATCTTGTTTAAAACAATATTGTACCTCTGGGATGGGCGCAAAAAAAAAAAGAGCCAAATTATATGCAAACTGAATTTACTGTTATATTTATTTTTGACTCACTTGTGTAAACAAAGTGAGTCTGTTTAAACCCGGTGTTCAGTTGTGTGTGTGTCTGTGTCTGTGGTAAACTTTAACATTGCCATTTCTCTGCAAATACTTTCAGTTGAC
Organism: Babylonia areolata; assembly: GCF_041734735.1. Lineage (NCBI taxonomy): Eukaryota > Metazoa > Mollusca > Gastropoda > Neogastropoda > Buccinidae > Babylonia > Babylonia areolata. The sequence goes on from NC_134898.1 coordinate 51,592,274, forward strand.
ACCAAATTAGGCATAAAAATAGGAAAAATTCAGTTCTTTCCAGTCATCTTGTTTAAAACAATATTGCACCTCTAGGATGGGCACCAAAAAAAAAAAAAAGAAAAAAAAAAGCCAAATTATATGCAAACTGCATTTACTGTTATATTTATATATTTTTATTCTCTAAACTTGGCACTTTGATATGATATTCTGACACAACAAAAAGACCAGTCATTTTTATCATTTTTTGTTCAAACAGGAACTTCTTTTGCTAAGCATGGAAGTTTTATTTATTTTGCAAACGTTTTGGTGCAGATAGTAAAAAAAAAAAAAAGGAAATTAATCTGTAATTAATGCTAGGGGACTTAATTTGCTTTAAACTGATCTTTCTCATGTTAAACATTACATTTTGAAATTATACTCAATACATAAAAAGCTTGTGTGTTTTACTCTGTGTACAGGGCTTTAACAATGTTCATTCGCCCAAGTGGTCTTTTTCGGAAAATACTAAAATCAATACTACGAGTAGACTTTATAGATCTATTGGCTGAGCCCTGAAGGTCATGAGCAAAAATCAATTGCGTACACATATTTATACATAATCAAAGCGCGTGCTCATATTCTTCTCGAACGCGAACGACGCCATTTTGTTTCAAGTTGTTGACCTGCCCGTTCAATCCTATATTTAATCGACAATACACGATAACATGTGATGGAAAGTTGGAGGAGGAGACCGTTAAATATAAAATCAGAGAAAGATTTGTGAACGCCTCATCACTTACTGGATTATGCCCCAAACTGCCATAAAAATATCCACAGAACCAGTCGGAATTCACAGTTTAAAATAATAAACCATGCGAGTTACTACCCTTGAATTGACGAAACACAAAAATTTCCAGCCTTGACTTTTTCCAAAATGAAGTCCTTTTCACTTCATACGACGTTTAGAAGTACTTGAACTTGGCTCTACATGTTATTAGTTTAACAAAAAAACTCAATTTTCATATCAACTTTAAAACTATAAAACTAGAATGAACATAAAAGAGAAATTGAATTGACCGTGTCAACCGGGTGTAACTAAACTTGTACATCTATCTAGATCCAGAGAAGACGGCTAAATGTTGCTGTGTGATTGCGGCGATAGCCACGTCTCCTTTACCGCGGACTTAAAAGAATTTTTCATTGCCCTTAAAGATTTTTTGAATGCCGAAGATACACCAGAATATGATTTAAACAGCGTTCTCACTGCGAATGCCGCAATCGATGTATCGCCCTTTAAAAAAGCATATTTAAATGTTATATTTTTGCACGTCAGCTAAGGAGCCCCGATAGTGTAATGGCTAAGACCGTTTTTTCTCACCCGAACACGCGGGGTTCGAATTTGCTGTTAGGACTTTTTTTTCTTTTTTCTTTTAACCCGAAGCTTTATAATAACAAATACAGAACACATTTTAACAATTAGATTTTTTTTTAAAAGTATCATTAGTGAGTCATGAAGGCCCTGCCTCTCTTGTTTTTATTTTATTTTATTATTATTCTCTAAACTTGGCACTTTGATCTGATATTCTGACTCAACAACAAGAACAGTCATTTTTATCATTTTTTGTTCAAACAGGAACTTCTTTTGCAAAGCGTGGAAGATATATTTATTTTGCATGTCTTTGGTGTAGATAGTAAAAAAGGGAAATTAATCTGTAATTAATGCTAGAGTGGTTAATTTGCTTTTAAACTGATCTTTCTCATCTTAAACATTACATTTTGAAATTATACTCAATACAGGGCTTTAACTATATTCATTCGCCCAAGTGGTCTTTTTTCGGAAAATACTAAAATCAATACTATGAGTGGACTTTACAGATATATTGGCTGAGCCTTGAAGGTCATGGGCAAAAATCAATTGCGTACATATATTTATACATAATCAAAGCGCGTGCTCGCAAGCTCGAAGGGCGACATTTTGTTTCAAGTAGTTGACCTGCCCATTCAATACAATATTCAATCCACAATACACTATAACATGTGATGGAAGTTGGAGAAGGAGACCGTTAAATATTTATTCAGAGAAAGATTTGTGAACGCCTCATCACTTACTGGATTATGCCCCAAACTGCCATAAAAATACCAAAAAAATCAGTCGGAATTCACAGTTTAAAATAATGAACCATGAGAGTTAATACCCTTGATGAAACGTGGAAATTTCCAGTCTTTACTTTTTTTTCAAAATTAAGTCCTTTTCACTTCATACGACGTTTAGAAGTACTCGTACTTGGCTCTACATGTTATTAGTTTAATAAAATACTCAATTTTCATATCAACTTTAAAACTATAAAATTAGATGGTAAAATGGGGCGCCATTTACCCCGAGACTGATGTCAGTCATGCTTGTAGCAGACGATGCTTGTTACACACTGTGTTCGACATCACATGAAGGCGGTAGAGAAGGGAAAGAACAACAACGGCAGAGACAGTAACCAATGATGAAGTCAGTCAGCCATCCACCCTCAAAACTGACCAGTCTGACAACTCCCCACTGGCTCAGTTTCTGCATCAGCGGCAGACTACCCCGGGCCTGCACCACGAAAACGACACCAGGCTAGACAACACAGTGTCACACGCCTTTGAAACACAGCCATCCTGAACAACAGATACTGTCAACTTGATAACATCATTATAATCAAAAACAGAGCCTGTATGGGTTGAATCAATATTATTCATATCATACAATTTAATATAGATCTGAATACTATGACATGTCTTGTGAATTTGAACTTTGATATTGAATTTCTTCAAACTCCTCACACACACACACACACGCACACACACACACACACACACACACACACACACACACACACATGAGAGAGAGAGAGATAACAAGAAAAAAAATATACATGAGGATACATAAATATTTATTAGATGAGTGTGTGTGTGTGTGTGTGTGTGTGTGTGTGTGTGTGTGTGTGTGTGTGTGTGTGAGAGAGAGAGAGAGAGAGAGAGAGAGAGGTTGTGTAACAATAATTGTGCATAAAACAGCTTCAGATGTGGAATGTATTTACCTAATTAGATGTATATGAGAAAAAGGCAGAGAGATTACCAGATAAAATTCTTTATTCATGAGGATAATAAATATATGATAAATGAAAGTTTGTTGTGTTCATATATATATCATGTATTTGTGTAGACATGTTTTGAGCAAGCACAAAATATATTCAAATGTGGAATGTATTTACTGAATTAGAGGTGCATGACAGAGAGAGAGAGAGAGAGAGAGAGAGAGAGAGAGAGAGAGAGAGAGATTACAAGAAAAAAATCTTTATACATGAGGATACATAGATATTTATAAAATGAAAGAGTTGTTTGTTGTGTTCACGTGTGTGTGTGTGTGTTTGTGTGTGTGTGAAGTTCTGTAACAATAATATAGTATGACTGATAGCAGTTTATATAACTGATTTCAGACTGCTGGGAAACAGACCCTGGCCTAACTGATCCATTCCGGGGGAGGGAGGTGGTGGTGGTGGTTGGAATTATAGAAACTTCCACAATCACGTTTAACCAGACAGACTTGCGAGATGAGTTGGTTTTTCTCATTCAAACGTATATTTCAGACTGAAAAATTTCTAAGTCATCACAGATAAGTGGCACAGGTTAAATTTTGCAAGATTTCGGCTATGGACATTTGGCCTCAGTGCAAATGAATTGTGGTTTCAACCTGGAGCATCCAGAGAACCGCCACGTCCTTTATGTGCATCTAGCGTAGATGACGAAAAACATTTTTTGTTTTCGGTGTAAATTCTACGATAAAGTAAGAAAAAATGTACATTTTAAAAATCTCATCCAGCTAAAAGGCATGATGTTTTTGGGGTTTGTTGTTGTTGTTGTCTGTTTTATCGTCTGATGATGAACATATACAGTCAGTAGCTAAATTTATTTCAGAAGCACAAAGAATAAGCATAATCACACTGACCAGAACAATACCAAAAGTAAATGAGGAGGATGTCCATGGTTAAAGTTGATTTTCTTATGTTAAGTTGGTAAGGTAGATAACTGATACACTAAACTTTTTCACTGTCGTAATGGATGGTCGAATTTGATTGTATTATTAAGTTTTCATTATTTTCATTCAGCTTGTTTACTGTACTGTGAGAGTGTAATACAGAGATAGTTTTTGTTTGTTGATGAAACGCTAATAAGCAGAATGTTTTGAATTTAAGGGGATATAAGAATTATCCCCTTGTCAATAGACCCTCACATGCACAGGTAATGAAAATAACATGTCAAAGCATAAAGAAAAGTGTATACACATGGTTAAACACACACACACACACACACACACACACACACACAGGCACACAGGCACGCACACACACGCACGCTTCACACAGGTCGTGACACTGCCTAAAAATATTCTATATTCATCTTGTCTTTCCTTCAGAGACACTAGCACACATACACACACACACACACACAGGCACACACATACACACACGCACGCACACAGTTCGTGACACTGCCTAAAAATAACATTCTCTATATTCATCATGTCTTTCCTTCAAACACACATACAGAGACACTAACACACATACACACACACACACACACACACACACACACACACACACACACACACACACACACAGGCACACACACACGCACACGCACGCACACAGTTCGTGACACTGCCTAAAAATAACATTCTCTATATTCATCATGTCTTTCCTTCAAACACACATACAGAGACACTAACACACACACACACACACACACACACACACACACACAGGCACACACACATACACACACGCACGCACGCACACAGGTCGTGACACTGCCTAAAAATAACATTCTATATTCATCTTGTCTTTCCTTCAAACACATATTCAGAGACGCACACACACACACACACACATGAGTGACACTACCTAAAACGTTCCATAATTATCTTGTCTGTCCTTCAAACCCCGCGGTTTGCTTTTCCTTGTTTCTGTCCGTCTTTAAGTTGGGCTCAGGCGTTCATTTGTCCTCCAGGCAAGTCTCTCATACAGGCCCTCTCTGCCCCTTCACTCCCCTCACTCTGTCTCTCGTTTTGTGCCTGCGTAAACTGCAACTGATTTAGACAGTATGGGTGGAAAGTACATGACTTTGGATGACATTGGATGTAATATCATTAATATGATATAACTGCTTTTTTTGTTGTTTTATTTATATATAAAGGACAGTAACAGTAGACGTCTTAAATGTTCTTAGGGATAGATTTCCGGAGAGTAGGAACAACAGACGTACGGTTGGTGACCATATCGCTTTGTTTGAATTAATGTCTGCTGGCCTGGGGACACCATTCACACGTTTTGCGGCGTGTCTCATGTGGCGAAAAGGGACGTGAAACTTGAAGAAACCCTTTCTCGATGCATGCAGGCTTTTAACCCTTCACAAAACGCCTGCAAGTTCGATGGCCCTTCCTTTCCATATAATAGGTGTACCAAGGCTTGTTTGGGTAACGTTTAAACGCGTGGATTGGCCCGTACGGTGACCTGTTTTCTGACGCATCTGTCTGGTCATCAGAAGGCACTCACGGTTCTTATCCATAGTACGCAGGGTAAAGGCACCCCAAGGATTCCATCATGACCAACGCACTGGACGACCACGCCCCAGTCACCAGACGCTAAGTGTCGTCCGCCAGGTGAGACCCGGCCACAGTGCAGCTGCTGAGCAAGCCCGGGCATCTCATTACTCGAGCAACACAAACTCTGACTCTGTCTTATCCAGACTTGATTATTATTATTCACTCCTCATTGGTTGCCCTCAATGTCTATTGTAAACTGACACCAGAAGGTTCAAATGCAGCAGCAAGGTTAATCTTTAGAACCAGAAAGACTGACAATATTACCTCTCTTCTGCTTGCTCTATACACTGGTTACCCGGCTTTCAGAACAAAGTCGCAACTCTTAACTTCATTTCAGCTGCTGTTCCTCAGTATCAGCAAGAAGTCTTTCAAACTTACACGCCCCCACAGCAGCTCAGATCACGTTCAAATTCATGGCGACAACGTGCTCCCCGTGTTAAAACCAGATCCTTCAGTGATTCTTGCTTTTCCCATTCAGCACCATTTCTCTGGAAGACTTTACCTCGGGCGCGCGCTTGTGTTTGTGTTAGAGAGAGAGAGAGAGAGAGAGAGAGAGAGAGAGAGAGAGAGAGAGATTGATTGACTGATGATTTATTGTCAAAAGCATTCACAGCCATTTTGACAAGGGGGGATTACAAAAAACTAATTAAACAAATACCACGAAACACACTGCAACAACTGTATGCAAGAAAAGGGTAGGGGAAAAGAATAACAAAAGAGCAAACAACATGTGGACCATCCATGGTCATAATTCATTTGCTTATATAATAATTAGTGAATCCGTTTATTCATTAGCATTAGGGGTCATCTGTATATGATTGCGTACCTTTTACTTGATTCTTTATACTGTCTGCCCATTTTCTAGTGCTTTCTGCCTACAGTTAAGTGCTACGGTAAGAAATTTTGACATAGCTGTTACCATCACTTCGTTCTCGTTTTTTAGCACGTGTTGCATGCGGGTCAAGTCATCAACGGGACTTGATTCTATGTTGAATGGATATCTGTTTCGTATGTGTGCATATGCAGGACAGTGGAATAAAACGTGAATTTCGTCGTCTTTTTCAGAGCCGCACATTGGGCAAGTGCTGTTTGCCTCAGCCTCAGTTCGACACCATGCCTTATGACTCCTCAGTCCGCACGCTCTAAGTCGGAATCGTGTAAGGGTATCTCGGAATTTCTTGGTGGTAATAAATGACAAATACTTTTCTCCGCCAAATGTATCTTTAAACGAGTAGTGCCAGCTGTACTTTTCATTGTGTTCTATTTCTGAATGCCAGTTTTGGAGAGAGAGAGAGAGAGAGAGAGAGAGAGAGAGAATGTAAACACATGTACACGTTCTTGCAAGAGTGCTCATTCCTCTTCCCCTCCCACTCACACACACACACACACACACACAAACACTTCCGGCTCAGCGACACAGCACTAGGCAGGCGATGACTAGCAGAACGGAGCTGATTTCATCACGCAAGCTCACGTTTCTTTTTCGCCTTACACCACTCCTCTTTCCGTCTGCCCCGCGTGCAATTACCGCGATGACTTGGTGAATTGGGTAACCGGGTCACCTGAACCAGAGCACAGCTGAAACTGCCTTTTGTGCCAAGAGACTGACTGAGGCACACGGGGATTGTATGCTCCACTCTATCTTGCTAAATAGTTTTTCATGTCAGTGAAAAGAGATTGTAGACTATTGTGTGTAATTCTTATGATATTCGTTTATCTTTAATTTATATTTGTTGATTGGCTTCGTTCTCATCGGCGGTACCCGACTGCCACGGGACCACGTCAGTTTCGTCATTTGGGGTTACTGTTAGCAGCGAACTGCGAGCCTGGACTTTATCCTAAAAATATTTACTGCGTCAGGTAAAGTACACTAACGTGTTAGACAAATTTCCGTTTCGGTTGAGCTTCCATGATGAGTTTAAAGCAAAATTATGATCTAATTGTTGCATGTTTTGGATGTTTATAAAGCTGTTAAACTGAGGAACCTGTTAATTGTTCAGAATGTTAAAAAATATGACGGACGTAGTAGTTGCTTGCAACAGCCGGTGGGCCGGAGGCAATAATTCGTAATCTGATATCGCTACGTAATCAAATATCGCGTGCGTCAGCCAAGTGGGTAGCTCAAGGCGAGTGCACAGTTGAATCCCTTGTTTATATAGTTGGTTGACGTTGTCTGCCTGCCAGAAGACACCAGACACAACAGGGAACAAGGACAATGTCGGAGCCATTTCCGTACACCACCATGGTGGAACTGCTCCACTACTGGAGCTGCCACGACAGCCACAGGCCTGCCTTCATCTTCACTGACAAACACGGCACCAGGTCAGGGGTGTGGCTGTGTTAGCTTAGACCTTACATGTTCTGCTAACACGCAGTGTGCATGGCATGGTCTGTCTGATGGTGATGCAGATGAATGTGACAGTGGGGACAAATAGATGATGATGATAGTGATGATGGCGACAGTGACGATGACCAGGATGACGGCAGTGACGATGGTGATTATACTGATTGAGGTGTTGACTCCATGACGAGGATGATGAAATGGAGGACACGAGGACTGACGAACTTAATAACAATGAAGGAGACGTTTTTATTTCACTGAGTACTATGTGTAGTACGACTACTGCATCTTTGTCTTGCTTAGTTTTATTTGTATGTGTGGTAAAATCTAAATTAACATATCCATGTTGGAAATTGTGAAATACTTTTGTGAGATGGATTTTAAAGAATTGAAATCTGACGTTCATTGCCCAGTTACATCGGTGATGACCATGCTGCTGCTGCATTACTATCTCTTGTTCATCCAACACCCTACTTTGACGCTGCTTGGTGCAATAAAGTACCTTTTTTTTTAAAAAGATACAACGACTGGCAAATGATTTTCAACAAACAACACGACAATGTAAGAACACCGTAGCTGAATATCTTCATCAGTCTTTTTTTTTCTCTCTCCTTTCCTTCTCCCCTTTTTTTAAATTGTGGATTATTTTCCCAGTTGGTGTGTATGAACTCAGAACTCATTTAACTGTCGTAAAACCCATCATAGGAATCATGGACACTATAAACTAAACACAAAAAGCAAGCAAAAAGTAAAAGCAATAAGTTGTAAGCACATGCAGGATATTCCATAAGACAGTTATGGACTGCGAACTTTAAAGCATTCATATATGTATGTTGGTTATGGTTGGGTTGTGGCATCCCCAAGCCACAACACACTACACCTTGTTTACCAACTCCCCCCTACTCTCCCCCCCACCCCTCCATCCCCACTCCTCCCCCACTTGAGACTGTTGGTCACAGGAAGTCCCTTTCCTCACCACTCCCCCCCCCCTCCCTCCCTCTCTCCCAGCCCTCTCCTCCCATGCTAAGCCCACATGCCTGCTCTGTTGTTAAGCCACTTGCAGGCACCTCACAGTCAAACATAGCCAGAACAATTAGTCTGTCAGACACCCCTTCAACTCCCTCCTCCCCCACTCTCCTCATCCCTCCCCCCACCCTTTCCCTGCTGAAGTGTTTGCAGGGATTAGGACAGTGTGTGTGTTCCATCCTGGCTATTGGTCAACCTCTTCTGACCAACCAGAGGTGTCCGTTTGGAACATTTTATATACTAGTGTGTCTACAACCAATCAGGTGATGTGTCTGTAAATCATAGACACAGACGGAGTGTTGGGACCATTTGTCCATTGGGTTGTACCAGTTAGGAACCAAGATGTATTGTGGTTTATATATATATATATATATATATATATATATATATATATATATATATATATATATATATAAATATCCATGTGTTGTGTGTGCCAAATACATTTGCAAATAATCTTTTCATTTGAATAACCTTTCCCTGTTTAAGATTTTTGTTTGTTTGGTTTTCCGTCAATAGTGTCATGTTGATATAATGAATAAAAAAAGGTTTGAGAAAAAATAACTGGTGATGTGGCCTCACAAGACTTAAGTTAATAAGGTTCAGCAGTTAATCTGGGAGCACTTACCATTTTCCTTCCTCTCAGTATTGCTGAACATCTTCCTAACTGAACAATACTGAATGGTTTGCCTTCTGTGCAAACATTTCTGGAGGCGGCAAAGTTTATCGGAAAATTAGTTTTTACAATTCATGAATCTTTGTAACAATCTTGCAATAAGTTAAAATTTAAGTACTCTTGCTCTGAACAATTTTTACATTGGCATCTCTTGTGAATACTTATGCTGTTTAATAATTGTGCAGGAAATTAAGTGTTCTGTCCTATCATATTCACATATACTGATATCACTTTTGGATTTTACACACCCACAAAAGAATGCTCTCTCTCTCTCTCTCTCTCTCTCTCTCTCTCTCTGTGTGTGTGTGTGTGTGCGATGAACAATAATATTTGATGTTAATGATCAGTATTAGTATTATTACATTTGACTTTGCTAATAAGAAGATTACAATAAACAGTAAGCAGCTGCAGATTTAAAACTGAAGAAAATTAAAAACAAAGAAAATGCTAACCTATATATATATATATATATATATATATATATATATATATATATATATATAATGTAAGTCTTTTCCTTTCTGTAACCTCTAAATTAAATTGGAATGTAAATGTATCTTATGTATTATGCGTGATTAGGAAAAAGTTGATATTAGTCAAAATAAGTCATGAGAACAGATTTATCAGCAATAAGAATAACCATGTCATTACAATCATTGCCACTACCAGTACCTCCATCAGCAATGTAAAACAAAACAACAAAAACCAACAACATCAACACTTTGGAAAAAAGTGATTTCTTAGTTTGCATATATATATATCTTTTATCAAGTATCTGCTTGTGTTGGTACAGTCGTATGATCAGTATAACATATAATGGTCAGTAAAACGCATACTTCCAGGACTTATCATGTAGACAGTACCTTACATTAAGCGTGTCTCACTATCTGTCAGTCCAGTGAATATAGTGTCTGTCTTGACGATCACTATGACGGGACGCACGGTAGTCACGGCTTCTCTGATGCCCCCGGAAAGCAGTGATCCTATCGTCTCTGTCCGGGTGGAGCCTTGTCTGACCAGTGTATCGGTGGTGGTTGTGTGGTAGCGTCTCTCGTCTTGGTAGGCACGGTGGTTGTCATCTCGGAAGCGGCGGTTGTCCCGGTCACGATGACTGTTGCGATGGTTGTCCCAGTCACGGTGGCGGTTGTCCCTGTCACGATGACTGTTGCGGTGGTTGTCCCAGTCACGGTGGCGGTTGTCCCGGTCACGATGACTGTTGCGGTGGTTGTCCCAGTCACGGTGGCGGTTGTCCCAGTCACGGTGGCGGTTGTCCCAGTCACGGACGTTGTATCGGTACCGCCTGCTGTAGTTGTCATGGTAGTGCCTGCGATGATCCCGATGAAGGGTGTTGTGGTCAACACGCCTGGGATGTGTCACCGTGGTGGTCCGGGTAACTCCTGTGGTAGCGGCCCCTCCTCTTGCCCTGCGGCACGTTGTCATGGTGACGCTGGTCGCCTCTGGTCACCTGGTCACTGCGCCCGGCGTCTCTGTCCCTCGTCTGTCCACTGGCCTGACTGACAGGAACGGTTCCATGTTGTCCCCGTCTTTTGGCCTTCTCCCTGAAGAGACCGTGCACATGGCGACCAGTGTTGCCAGCCATGATGCCAGACCCCTTCTGTGATGGGTGGAGGCCGTCCTTCAGGAAGTGTCCCTTCTCCTGTCTCTGCAGTTTGTGGTGGGAGATGGACACTCGCTCCTCAGTCAGGAACTCAGCATACAGCAGGGCGTTCAGAACGGCTTCTTTAGCGTTGAGGTGTTCGTGTGTGTGTGTGTGTGTGTGTGTGTGTGTGTGTGTGTGTGTGTGTGTGTGTACCAGTGTGTGTGTGTACCAGTGTGTGTGTGTGTGTTGTGGGTTCAAGAGTCAAATGTTCTTGAGATACGTTCCCTCTCAAAAATCGATAAACAAAGCAGACATAACTTGATGCTGGGCAGATTTGAACTGACGCGGGGACAGCTGTACCAGCTAGGGGGCCGCTGGGCCGCCGTGCTGCAGGCTGGGGGAGTGGAAGGGAAGGAGAGGGTGGTGAGCACGTTGCCCAACAGTCCAGAGCGCGTGCTGTGTGACGTGGGCATTGTCATGGCAGGCGCCGTGATGGTCAACGCTCAGTGTCAGCTGGCTGATGGTCAGTGTGTGTGTGTGCGTGCGTGCGTGTGTGTGTGCGGGGGGAAGGGAGGGGAAGAGGGATGGGGTGGGGTTTTTGGTGGTTTTGTATGTGTGTGTGTGTGATAGTCAACGCTCAGTGTGACCTAGTTGATGGTCTCTGTGTGTATGTGTGTGTTTGAGAGAGAGAGTGTGTGTGGGTGTGGATGTGTAATGGTCAGTGCTCAGTGTGATCTAGCTGATGGTCAGTGTGTGTGCTTGTGTGATTGATTGTGTGTGTGTGTGTGTGTGTGTGTGTGTGTGTGTGTTGTGTGTGTGTGTGTGTGTGTGTGTGTGTGTGTTTGAGAGAGAGAGTGTGTGTGTGTGGGTGTGGATGTGTAATGGTCAGTGCTCAGTGGGACCTTGCTGATGGTCAGTGTGTGTGATTGTGTGATTGATTGTGTGTGTGTGTGTGTGTGTTTGAGAGAGAGTGTGTGGGTGTGGATGTGTAATGGTCAGTGCTCAGTGTGACCTTGCTGATGACCAGTATGTGTGTGTGATTGTGTGTGTGTGTATGTGTGTGTGTGTGTGTGTGTGTTTGAGAGAGAGAGAGAGAGTGGGTGTGGATGTGTGATGGTCAATGTTCAGTGTGACCTAGCTGATGATCAGTATGGGGCCATCAGTATCTGTGTCCGTGAGAGTGTATGTGTGTGTGTGTGTGATGGTCAACGCTCAGTGCGACCTTGCTGATGGTCAGTTGTTTTGCTTGGTGAGAGGTGATTTATTTCCTTTGTTTCTCTGTTGAAATTTTAATATTTTGGTAGAAAACAATGAGTCATTTCCTAGAAAACTGACAGTAAAAAAACATTGACAGTACAAAATTTGCTTTTTGTTTCAAGCAGAAGTCAATACAAAAAGAAAAACTGGCTCGAAACGACAGACAGTCTTATGTAAAATTGATTAAATGAAGTCCACTGATTATTTACCTCTCTCTCTCTCTCTCTCTCTCTCTCTCTCCCTCTCTCTCTCTCTCTCTCTAGTTTCATTACTACCCTGTCTTGTGCAATTATCCATTACACGATATTCGTTTATTGTCAGAATAACAAAAGTTGTACGGACAACTCTCCACTGATAAACAACACAGCCAAATATTTGAACTTGTTCTTTATTCCGCTGATGGTAGGATAAGGGCAAAGGTTATGGTAACTGATTTTTAAGGGTATCCATACGTTGTAACAGTCATGTCTAAGGGTATCCGTAAGTTATGATATCAGTTTCTCAAGAAAACATCACTGCAATAAGACAAATCAGTATACGCTACGCTACTTTTTGACTCACTTGTGTAAACAAAGTGAGTCTGTTTTAACCCGGTGTTCGGTTGTGTGTGTGTGTGTGTGTGTGTGTGTGTGTGTGTGTCTGTCTGTGTGTCTGTGTGTCTGTATGTCCTTGGTAAACTTTAACATTGACATTTTCTCTGCAAATACTTTGTCAGTTGACACCAAATTAGGCATAAAAATAGGAAAAATTCAGTTCTTTCCAGTCATCTTGTTTAAAACAATATTGCACCTATGGGATGGGCACAAAAAAATAATAAAAGAAGCCAAATTATATACAAACTGCATTTACTGTTATATTTATATTTTTATTATTCTCTAAACTTGGCACTTTGATATGATATTCTGACACAACAACAAGACCAGTCATTTTTATCATTTTTTGTTCAACCAGGAACTTCTTTTGCTAAGCATGGAAGTTATATTTATTTTGCAAACGTTTTGGTGCAGATAGTAAAGGGAAATTAATCTGTAATTAATGCTAGGGGACTTAATTTGCTTTAAACTGATCTTTCTCATCCTAAACATTACTTTTTTTTTCTTTTCTTTTTTTTGCTGCCCCATCATCTGCGCCGTTTCAGTGGTATTACTCCCACGCCGCTCATTTAGATTCCCCCATACACGGCCACACCCGGGTTCGTCCGTCGCAGTTCCAGCGTCGGCAGTCCACAGGGAACCATCGATGTTAGGGCGCCTGAAGGCCACACACCAGAGGAGACCCTGCACTGCTGCTGAGTCACTTCGGTGGTGTTCAGTGGTGCCTGTTCTGTTTTAACGTACTTAGGACACCACCTACTAAGCCCCCTACTAACGACAATAATGGCTTAGTCGCGGAGCCAGACTGAGTGAGCGTCTCTCCCAGAGTGGAGACCGCCACCACGTCCCTCAAACAACAGCCCCCCATGAATCTGCCGACACTGACGACATTGACAGGACTCACCCCAAGCACGGAAGTGGAGGGGTATCGAAACTGAGGTCACCATGAGAGCAGGGCATGAAAGGCCACAGACTTTGAGACTATTTTGTTTTATATTGATGACGATGGAGGAGGAGGATGACGATGATGATGACGATGTTGCTATGGAGGTCCATTTTGGTTTGGGACTGCGTGACAAGGCTGTACTCTACGCTTCCTGTCATAATGATATCCCGGCGTTAACCAGGCCCGAGAGATACAGACACTTGCAGTGTTGGTCAGGTAATTAGAGCAACACACCCAAAGACGCATCCTTGAAGTGGATGACACTCGACTGTGTGGTCCCAGTCTCCCCATTTAAGCCCACAGCACATTCAACTCTGGGCAGGAGCCGGCCACGGGCCGAAAAACCCACCTCCGCTGGGATTCGAACCTGCGTCCTCCCAGCCGTCAGTCCGCGACGCTAACCACTTCGCCACGGCGGCTGGTTAAACATTACATTTTGAAATTATACTCAATTGTCAATACATAAAAAGCTTGTGTGTTTTACTCTCAGTGTACAGTGCTTTCACTATGTTCATTCGCCCAAGTGGTCTTTTTCGGAAAATACTAAAATCAATGCAACGAGTGGACTTTACAGATCTGTTGGCTGAGCCCTGAAGGTCATGGGCATAAATCAATTGCCTACACATATTTATACACATTCAAAGCGCGTGCTCATATTCTTCGCGAACGTGAACGACGCCATTTTGTTTCAAGTTGTTGACCTGCCCGTTCAATCCTATATTCAATGGACAATACACGATAACATGTGATGGAAAGTTGGAGAAGGAGACCGTTAAATATTTATTTAGAGAACGATTTGTGAACGCCTCATCACTTACGGGATTATGCCCCAAACTGCCATAAAAATATCCACAGAATCAGTCGGAATTCACAGTTAAAAATTGTAAACCATGCGAGTTAATACCCTTGAATTGATCACGATGAAACGAAAAAATTTTCAGTCTTGACTTTCTCAAAATGAAGTCCTTTTCACTTCATACGACGTTTAGAAGTACTTGTACTTGGCTCTACATGTTATTAGTTTAACAAAATACTAAATTTTCATATCAACTTTAAAACTATAAAACTAGAATGAACATTAAAGAGAAATTGAATCGACCGTGTCGTACTACATTCCCGGCGGGTGTAACTAAACTTGTACATCTATCTAGATCTAGAGAAAACGGCTAAATGTTGCAGTGTGATTGCCGCGATAGCCACGTCTCCTTTACCGTGGACTTAAAGATTTTTTGAATGCCCAAGATACACCAGAATAATGATTTAAACAGCGTTCTCACTGCGAATACCACAATTGATTTATCGCCCTTTAAAAAAGTATGTTCAAATATTAAATTTTAGAACGTTAGTTAAGGAGCCACGATAGTGTAATGGATAAGACAATTTCTTCTCACCCGAACACGCGGTGTTGGAATCTGATTAGGACTTTTTTTCTTTTTTTTTCTTTTTTTTTTTAAACCCAAAGCTTTATAATAACAAATACAGAACACATTTTAACGATTAGATTTTTTTTTGATTTTTTTTTAAGTGTATCACAAGTGTCTTGAAGGTCTTGACTCTCTTGTTCTAATAGTAGTTACAGTTATATTCAAGGGTATCCATAGGTTATAGTTTCAGTTTGTCAAGAAAGCGCCACTGCATTCAGACAAATCCATATGCGCTACACCACATCTGCTAAGCATACGTCTGGCCAGCACTGATCATAACCGAACGCACTAGTTAAGCTTTGAGTGCATGCATATGATTATTGTACTTATCATACTGGATTTCTTCTACAAAAGTTTGCCAGGGTTCTTTTTAAGTGCGTCAAGTGCGTGCTGAAGGTGGGA
Source organism: Babylonia areolata (assembly GCF_041734735.1). Lineage (NCBI taxonomy): Eukaryota > Metazoa > Mollusca > Gastropoda > Neogastropoda > Buccinidae > Babylonia > Babylonia areolata. The sequence goes on from NC_134898.1 coordinate 51,608,138, forward strand.
CTTCGGTTTATCGTCCAGACGCTTAGATTGATTTCCCTGTTAAACTTGGGAGAAAAGTGAGACAGGGATTTGAACCCATTCCCTCACGAACACTGTATTGGCAGATAAGCGTATCAACCATTCTGTCACCTTCCTGCATGAGCTGGTGACGTTTATGACTACCCATAAGTTATACTTGTTTAAGATGGTCCACATAATTATTTTGGCGACTGCACAATGGGGCTGCACTCGATGCTGCCTTTCATAATTTATCCTGCAGTCAGCAACACCCGAGAAATACAACTACCTGAAGCGTTGGTGTGAAAATGTGAGAAAGACTCTCACTGACGCACTTTGATTTTCCAGTCTTCTATTTTGAATGCCTGGCACACTCAGTTGTATAATGGAGGTGGCTAGGACCGAAAAGACGAGGTGATATTGAAGCCTTTGATAGAGACCTGCCGTCACGTTGTGAACACTTAACAAGTGAGCCATGCCTCTTGGTGAAATTTTTCTCATGTGTTTTGGTACATGTGCCCTTTGCCCTCCGAAAGTAACACTGTATGTTTTATGGGTGTAGGATTATGGGATTATTAACGAGGAAGCCAGTAAGTAAACGAAAAAGATGGACAGACAGACAGAGAAGATTTTGTTGTCATAACCTGGCTTTCAGGATCAGACCTGCTGAATGTTCTTCGTCAGTCCAAAGCACGTGTAGTCTGTGTGGACCCAGACCTTGACCTTGGACCATGGCAAGTGCTGAGGCAGCACGTGCAGCACCACCCGGTTACTAACACAGTCACGTCCGTCACTCTGCCAGACCTCCAGAAAGTCTTCTTCATTCGGAGAACTGCTCCTCTCTGTCAGGATCCTGGCCTGTCAGGCCCGGCCAGCACGGGTCGTTCTGACCCAGAGTCAGACAACACTGAAAAGAAGAACTTTGTGGGGGATGGGTTTGCCTCTCCAGAAACTGGGGATTTCATCGCGTGTCTGCGAGTCCTGGACGAGTTTTACGAGGCAGAGGTATCGGTCGACGAGACCGTGGTCGTGTTCACCACGTCAGGCAGCACCGGGTTCTCCAAGCTGGTACCTCACACACATGCCTCTCTCATCAAGTGCTTCCAGTTCCTGAAGCAGGGTAGCTTGGATCAGTATTCCCTGGCGTTCAACAGCGCTCCCCTTGGCTGGTTGGGAGGCTACCCGTTTCTGTACCTGTCTGTTGGCAAAGGTCGTCTGCTCCTGGACATGTGGTACGGGGCTCCCGATGATCTGGCAGCTGCTGTGTGGAACCTGATCGTCAAGGAAGGCTGTGTGAACAGCGTCATTATGCCCTTCCTCCTTCCCAAAATTCTGGCACTTGAAGACAGACAACCCTGGAAGATGAAGGGGATTCTGGTGTCAGGGCAGCCTTTGAAGAAAGAGGTGATACTCCAAGCTCTACAGTTGTCTGAATCTGTTCTAGTCACCTACACTGGCTCAGAACTGTTGATGACAACAGTCACTGTGGTAAGAGATTCCTCCAGTTATCAAGATTTCTTGGCAGGAAAACCACTGCCCAACTGCTCAGTGAAAGTTTGTGACAGCGACGGGAAGGAAGTAACAAGAGGGGCCAAAGGAGAGATCCACGCAAAGACCCCGTGGATGACCCAGGGTTACCTCAGCGCGGAGGACACAGCGGCTTCCTTCACTGCTGACGGCTTCCTGAAGACTGGGGACGTTGGACAGATGCTGGAGGACGGGTCACTGCTGGTTGAAGGACGTCAGCATGACGCCATCCACAGAGGCAGCTACATCTTCTACCCGGCCTGGCTGGAGAGTCGGATCATCAGCTGCTGTCCAGGTATCGTCTTCAACACGGTCTGCCGCAACCTCCCTTTAAACACACACACACACACACACACACACACACACACACACACAACACACGTACGCATGCACGCACACGCGCACACGCGCACGCACACACACACAGACACACACACACACACATACGCGCGCGCGCGCACACACACACGCCTCTTGTGATCTGAAGAAGTGAACTTAGAAACAAAATGTTGTAACTAGAACATTACACCAATACTGACGTATGACACAGGACAATATTTCTAGAGATATGAACACACACACACACACACACACACACACACACACACTGGACATTATTTCTAGAGATATCAACAGGAAAAGTGGTTTCCCTTGAATTCTATCTTCTTATCACCAATTACAAACAGTGTGAACAGCTCACAGCCTGAAGTCTGAATCAGTTATGATAATTGATATGATAATGACTATTTGGTATCGTAAAATGAATCTGATACGATAATACAAACGACTGTTTGTGATGTTGTGATGTTTGTGATACAAAGATAAAGTGTACAGTGTGTATTGCATGTTGTTAAGTGCTGGTCTTGGTATGATCTGTATTTGTATTTCTTTTTATCACAACAGATTTCTCTGTGTGATTTCGGGCTGCTCTCCCCAGGGAGAGCGCGTCGATATACAACAGCGCCACCCATTTTTTTGTATTATTTTCCCTGCGTGTAGTTTTATTTGTTTTTCCTATCGAAGTGGATTTTTCTTCAGAATTTTGCCAGGAACAACCCTTTTGTTGCCGTGGGTTCTTTTACGTGCGCAAAGTGCATGCTGCACACGGGACCTTGGTTTATCGTCTCATCCGAATGACTAGCGCCCAGACCACCACTCAAGGTCTAGTGGAGGGGAAGAAAATATCGGCGGCTGAGCCGTGATTCGAACCAGCGCGCTCAGATTCTCTCGCTTCCTAGGCGGACGCGTTACCTCTAGGCCATCACTCCACATCTGTTTGTAAATGCATGCTTTATTGTGGAGAAGCCGTCTGCCATATGTGTGTGTGGCAGGGTGCTAGCGAGTATCCGTACGTTCGTGCTGTGTGTGTACGTGCCTGAATGCGTGTTGTGGGGATGCGTTTTCTAGAGGGCGTCATTGGTGGGTGGGTGGTGCCCAGTGTTCAGTTGCGCGAGTGTAGTCTGGCACGTGCTTCCGTGTGTGGGGGGGTGCGAGGGCTATTGACAGGGGAGGCGGGGGAGTGGGGAACAAAATGTAAAGCGGTTTGAGCAGTATTTCTGGAGGAACGCTCTATACAAATGTCCATTATTATTATTATTATTATTATTATTATTATTATAGGGCTGAGCGAGGTCTTCGTTGTGGGAGTTCCCAACCCTGGGAAGGGGGAAGAGCTCTGCGCATGCTTCGTCGCCTCTGACCCTTCCATTACTGAGGAGCACGTGCGCAGTGTGGTTGAAGAAGACATCACAGCCAAACTGGACGACCCCCTGTCCCCCCGACCACGGTACTACCTCCGCTTCCAGGCTTTCCCCACAACGTTCACAGGCAAACCAGTGAGGAAGGAGGTGCGTCGTCAGGCCGTGGACAGACTGAACTTGGCCTGATTCGCTGGCACCAGTGTGCACCACACCAGCTGACGCTGGGTCCACTGATTTCTGTTTATTCTAAACAAGACCATCGCTGAGACCAGTGTGTACCACACCAACTGACACTGTTTCCACTACTGAATTTCTCATAATTCTGAACAAGACCATCGCTGACACCAGTGTGTACCACACCAACTGACACTGTTTCCACTACTGAATTTCTCATTATTCTGAACAAGACCATCGCTGACACCAGTGTGTACCACACCAACTGACACTGTTTCCACTACTGAATTTCTCATTATTCTGAACAAGACCATCGCTGACACCAGTGTGTACCACACCAACTGACACTGTTTCCACTACTGAATTTCTCATTATTCTGAACAAGACCATCGCTGACACCAGTGTGTACCACACCAACTAACACTGGGTCCACTAATTTCTCAGTATTCTTAACAAAGCCATCACTGACACCAGTGTGTGCCACATAGACTGACACCGAGTCCACTAATGATCATTATTCTAAACAAAAACATCTTTGGCACCAGTGTGTACAATATGAAACGGTATACCACGCTGACTAACCCCGAGTCCACGATGCCTCTTTATTCAGAAGAGATTACACTCTTTGTTAAACTACATATTCGGAAGTGGATAGACATAGAAGATTTTTTCCCTTTTCAATGTATTTGTTTACAATTTGCACATCAGCATTCATAATTTCATGACACTGTGAAAAGAAACATCACATAATTAGTTAGAAAGGACCAGTGAACGACATTACCAGTAAATCGGCTTGTTGAAACTATTTTCTTTGAGATTTCTTCTGCTTCATTTGTTTCAGTTTCAAGGACCGTGTACACTTCTGCTCTCTCTCTCTCTCTCCCCCCCCCTCTCTCTCTCTCTGTCTCTCTCCACATCGAAGAGAATTTTTGCGTTGTGTCTGATCTGAGTGTTGAATATGGATAGACATTTAGATTATATGACGACAAGATTTAGATTAGGTGTTACAGAATTAGCGGCCCATCGTTACTGATACAAAACACGTAAACGACAGTGATCTGACCTGTCCATTATGTAAAGAATCACAAGAAAATGAGATACACTTTGTTCTTTGCTGTCCAGCTTTAAGGAACATTCGAGAGGAGTTTATTCAGCCTAAATATTATAGAAAACCTACGTTGTTTAAATTGAGCTTATTGATGTCATCTACTTCCCCTGAAGTTGTTCGCAAATTTTCACTATTTTTATACAAAGCTTTCAAATTCAGAGAAATGAGTATTTCATGAAAACGCTGTTTGTTTTCTTTTGTGTGTTTCTTATTGTTTTTTTCTTTTATTGTTCTACACATTGGACTGTGATGCAGGTATATTTTTGTTTGACTGTTTTATTGATGCTCACAGTGACGTGATGTATTGTTTGTAAAATAATGTTCACATTCCCCTTCATAAGGGGCCTAGGCCTATACATGAATAAACCCTCTCTCTCTCTCTCTCTCTCTCTCTCTCTCTCTCTCTCTCTATATATATATATATATATAGAGAGAGAGAGAGAGAGAGAGAGAGAGAGATATCAGATGCTTGACCTTCGCATAAACTCAAAGCGTCGATCAGGCCTTTAGAGCCCATCTCAGGTTTGCGTTAAACATTAGCATAAATGTGCAATATAATCACGAGACGAAATAAGCACATGAGTGAAAACATTAAAATTGAGTGTCGTGAAAGATAAACGGAAGGCATATGAAACAGAAACCAGAACCAAAACGGGCCACGCTCAGCGAACGTGCGAGCATCCACACACAGCCACAAGCCTACAAATGCAAACACACGTGTGTGTGTGTTTATGGATGTGTGTGGATGTGTGTGGATGTGTGCGTCTGTGAGTGCATGTGCATGTGTAATCCCGCTGAGAGATGCGTACCGTTTCATTGTTTGATTTAACCGCACACGCACACACATACACACACAATCTATCTATCTATCTATCTATCTATATATATATGTGTGTGTGTGTGTGTGTGTATAATTATATATCTGTGTGTATGTTATACGCGTATGCGCGCGCGCGCACACACACACACGCACACACGCACACTATCTATCTATATATATATGTGTGTATAATTATATATCTGTGTGTATGTTATGTTATACGCGTATGCGCGCGCGCGCGCACACACACACACACCCACACACACACGCACACACACATTGTGATGGTCTTGTACCTGTTTGTTGTGTACTCTCACTTTTCTTAAGATATCAGATCTTCCCAGATCTTGACCGCTCGTTGTTGCTTACCAGAGTCTGTCGGCTCGCTCATTTCCTTTGACACCTGCATGTCCAGGGCAGTAAATCCAGAAAAAGGTCTTGAATCCGGATGTTGCGCATTGCCTCACGCCACTTTGGGCTCACCATGCCACTTTAAATTGTTTGCTTCATCTCTAAACAGAATGTGTATTTCTAACTCTATTGCAGATTTTTTGTTGTTGAAAAAAAAAGAAAAAAAAAGCGTACATGGAATTTGGGTTGTGTTCATTTCTTATCTGTGTCATTAAAGGAAGCATTATTCAGTCATTACTCTCATCTCTGGTTATCTGAAATGGAGAATAGAGATGGTGAGAGCATGAATTTGTGTGTATGTACTTTTTTAATCTCTCTCTCTCTCTCTCTCTCTCTCTCTCTCTCTCTCTCTCTAACTCTCTCTCTCTCTCTCATGAAAAACTATTTTTTCCTTCACAGCATAGAGAGGTGGAGGGAGGAAGGCGGAGGGATAAGCACAACGGCCTGTTTTCACCCTACCCTCATTAAAGAAAAAATGTCAATTGGAATGTAGTGATTACAAGAAAAAGAAGGGGAAGGGAAGAAGTGAATGTATGCATACCGCATTACAAAAAAAAGCAGGCAGACGAGGGGGGAGGGGACGGGAGGCGGACACCATGCCTCCGCCCGAGGCTTCCCCCCCCTGCCCAGCAGCCCCTGAGGACCGCCGTACAGGATGGGAAGGGGTGAATACAGCGCCTCCACCCAAGGCCAATGGTTTTACCAAGGACGGTATGTCGTCCGTCTGCGTCCCTGTGGACGACGTCTGGATTGCAACGTCCACCATCCTGGGTCTGACGACAGAAGCGTATGACAGTCCTGCCTTAGGCAATGTAGCCTCCACTAACTTTCACTTCACTTCTTCACTTCACTTATCCCGTAGTCTTGTGGACCGTTGGGGCGCCACAGGTGATCTGGCAACCAGCATCCTCCAATCCTCTCAGTTTTCTGACCTCCTGATTGTATCGCTCAACCTCAAGCCCGTCCATTCTGGGATGTTGTCCTCCCATCTCTTCCTCTGTCTGCCTCTCCTTCTCCCTCCTTGCACTGTGCCCTGCAGGAATGTCTTGGCAAGCCCTGATGATCTCATGACATGGCCATACCATTTGAGCTTGCGTCTCTTGACCAAGGTCAACAGGTCTTCGTAGGGCCCAATGACTTGCCTGATTCTGTTTCGAACTTCTTCGTTCGTGATATGATCTTTGTAGGAGATGCCCAGGAGTCTCCGAAAGCATCTCATATCAGTGGACTGTATTCTCTTTTCTATTTCAGCTGTTAAGGTCCATGGTTCACATGCATACAAGAGTATTGATGTCACCAGGGTACGCATCAGTCTGATCTTTGAGCCGAGTGCAATGTTCCGGTCGTTCCAGACGTACCTCAGTTTTGTGAGCGCTGCTGTCACCTGTGCAGTCCTGGAGAGTACTTCGGGTTTGGATCCCTCATCTGTCACAATTGCTCCCAGGTATTTAAAGCTGTGGACAGTTTCTAGCTTCTGGCCATCCACTCTTATGTCAGTGCTGATGCCATTGGTGTTGTTGGTCATCAGTTTGGTCTTCTCTGCACTGATCTGCATGCCATAGGCTCTAGAGGTTTTATCAAGGTGGTCCACTAAGCTAGCTTGCTCCTCTTCCTTTCCTGCTAGGCCATCAATATCGTCGGCGAAACATAAGTTGGTGACTGCTCTGCCTCCGATGTTGACTGTTCCTTTGTGGTCTTCAAGTGCGGACTTCAAAGAACGATATTTTCTTCTCCGTCTTCACCTTCTGGATTTCTTTTTCTTTTTTCCAGGTGGGGCAGTCTTTAGATGAGGACGGGTGGCTGCCTCCACAGTTCACACAACGGGCTGGACTGATGCCTCGCCCTGGTGCGCCGCCTTTGAACAGGTGCCACACGCCTCTAAAGTCCTCCTTTCAGCGGTCCCGCACGTGTCGGAATTTCTGGCACTTGAAACACCGTAGAGGGGACGGCACGTACAGACTTACGTTCACCTGCAGGTATCCGACTCTTATGTCCTTGGGGACATTCGGGCAGCAGAAGGTGAGGAAGAATGTGTTGGTCGGGACTCTGTCCGACCCCTTCCTTACTGTCACCCTGTAAACATCCGTCACTCCCTGAGAGGACAGCTCGCACTTAATCTCTGCCTCAGACACTCCTCTCAACTCAGAGCATCTGATGCCCTTCGAGCAGTTCAGTCCTTTGTGAGGGGAGACCTTCACCGCCCTATCCACAAAAGTGGTCGCCTTAAGCAGAGGCTGTGTCTGCCTTTTCGATGTCGTCTCCACCAGAAACGTTCCGTTCCTCAGCCTCTTGATAGACCAGTGCGCCTGCTAAATATTGGCAGCCCTTCTGGATAGCGAAGGGGCTGAGAGCCGACAAGGGCTTGTCATCATCAGTGCCTTCCACCACAAGCCACGACGGCCAATATCCAGAGGTCTCACTGACCTCCAAATCGGAGTCCGAGTCATCAGTTCTTGGTCTCCTCCTTGGTCAGTTCTGGGGGGGGCGGGGTGATTGGATAGAAGCCATGGTTTTGTTTGGATCGTAAATTCATCCCTCCATTACCCACCCACCATGGGGTCCAACTTAGGGGCCAGGGTCAAGGGAACACCAGCTTGACCCATTCCAGGTTTCGGGAGGGACATACGACCAACAGTCTAGCTCCAACGCGTTCCCCCCCGATCATGCCCAGCTCCCGGGGACAGAAAACTGAGCACTACGGGGGTTATCATCATTAGCCTCTAAACTGCCAGTCTTGACCCAACCCCACTTAGGGGTAGCCGATTGACACACACGGGCCAGTGTGTGCTGCCTGTCTTAGGAGAGGTCCGAGCCAAAGGGATGTGTTGAGAGCAGCGTGCTCTCTCAATCCCCAGGATCTCATTCCCCTCCATCACAGGTCGCGCCGCACGGCAAACACGGCGGGCCTGAAGAAGGCCGCAGAGAAAAAAGAATGTGGAAAAGAAGGCTTGATGGGGAGCTGAGGACAGAAAAGAGGCGGTAAAAAGAAGAAAAAAAAAGAATAGAGAATAGCGAAAGGGACAGTGACCCACTGTCCCTTTCGCTATTCTCTATTCTTTGGGCCTCACTCACGACCTGCTCGGCATGGGAAGCCCTATAAGGGGCATCAGTACAAGAAAAAACAACAACAAAAAAACAACAAACAAAAAAACCAACACCCCCCCCCCAAAAAAAAAAAAAAAAACAAAAAAAAAAAAAAACACTACCACTTATTCAGCCTGAACAGCTACTATGGCTATGTAGGCTGTCAATTAAGACCTGGGACTACAGCAGTAAACCCTCAGAAGCACTGAAGCCCCCGCCGACATAGCTCGCTCGATAACTGGCCACTAAACCTCCAGACCACGACAAGGTAGTGACCCCCCGGGAGGGGAGGTTGAAAGAGCAGTGATGGTCTATGGCCACTTAATCATCGACAACAGTGTTTTCTGGATGGCTGTAGTGGTCTGAAAGAAAGTATATCGGGTGGGGCTGGTGTGACGTCCCAGAATTACCCCCACCCTCAAATTAACTCCATGGAGTTTTTCTGAGATAGGCCGGAGGCGTCGCTGCGCTCGGACAAATCCATATACGCTACACCACATCTGCTAGGCAGATGCCTGATCATCAGCATAACCCAACCCGCTTAGTCAGGCCTTACGTGCATGCATTATATTTGTGTACCTATCAGAGTGGATTTCTTCTGCAAACTTTTGCCACAGGACAACGCTTTTGTTGTCAAGGATTCTTTTTCAAAGCGTATCCAAACAATGTCCTATTGTGTCTTTCCTCCATAAGTAATAATCAAGGACTAGATTCCTCAGACAGAGATGAGACAGACATACGTATGGAGATCTTGATCTGTGCACACACCCTTCACCAACCTACACAAAACTGCACATGAAACATCCCACTCAATCAGTGACAGGTGATAATTAGGAATTAACAACTGATGAATGGAAACACACACACACACACACACACACACACACACACACACACACACACACACACACACACACACACACACACACACACACACACACACACACACATACACACTGTAGATCACTGTTTTAAAAACCATAAGAATGCTATTTATGAACTGGCACTCGTGCACATTGCCTTACCTGTATGTTGATGGAGTGGACATTTTTTCCTGTTCACAAACTCCTGTTCTTGTGAGTTTGGAGCCTGAAGTCGCACGTGTGTGTCATCAATGCAGCCGATGATGTTCCCAAACTGCTGCATTGCATAGAATTTACGTTTGGTTTCTTCGGCACGACGTTGTGTTGGCATTGCGATCCACTCGTTCAGTTGAGTCAGGATGGCATCTGTGACGCGTGCTATGATACGGCTTGCTGAAGGCTGACTAACACCAAGAACATCAGCACCAACATCCTGAAACGCGGCTGTGGCGAAGTATCTTAAGGTCAGCATGACTAGAAGCAGTGGCAAAGCACCGCGTTCGTCTTGCACATATTCTGTGTACTCCTTAAAAGAATCAGTAATGCCAATGATTGGTCAGGGGCATAGTCCTTGCTTCTGATACCATGTAACCCAGTACTACCTGCCGCATGTGAAGTCTCCCAACGGCGGACCAGGCGGAGGAGGAAACCTTTCCCAACGGCTGTGAAGGCGGAAGAGGATGACCAAAGGGCAGGGGGAGCTCTTATCCTTGGCTGTAAGTCCTCCTAGGAGACGGAGCACCAAAGAAAAAATTTGCACCTGCCGAGGCCGTTCTACACGTGGCAGTATCTGCACCTGTGGGACTGTGAGCGTCGGTAGGCAAGAGAGTGGGGAAGGGACTGCACAACTCCTCCTCACTAAAAAAGGTCACCTGTGCTGGTCAGGCAACGAGGGTAATGTCGGAACGACGAGCTAGCCCTTCAACACCCAGCTTTCCCAAGCCCTGCGGCGATGGAGAAGTGGTAACGGGGACAGGCAGAGGATGCTGTTGGCAGTTCCTAGTCACAACTCCGCACGCAGGCGGCTGTGGGGTGATTGATGGTCGTCCGCTGTAGTCTGGGGCAGATGCGGCGCCCGTATCCTCCCACAGCGTCAAAGCAGCCCTTTGTAGGGACAGTACTGCTCTCCCCACATGGGGAAGGGGAGATAAAAGGATCCCTAAACAAAGCCTGCCTCTCCTAGTACCTAGTAGGAAACCGCACCTACTTGGACATCCAACACTAGCAGTCGAAAACAACAGAAGAAAAGAACCAGGAGTCATGCCCTGACTGGGTGCCTGGAATGTTCCCACCCTTTTAGACAGAGACGACCGACCAGAAAGGCGCACAGCGCTCATTGCTAGAATGCTTGATCGCTACCAGGTGGACATCGCAGCCCTGAGCGAAACCAGGTTTGCCGGTGAAACCCAGATGGAACACGTTGGTGGGGGCTGCACCTTCTACTGCATTGGGAAGCCAGATGGCACCCCAAGAACCTCAGGCGTGGGCTTTGCCATACGAACCAAACTTACACGACAGCTTGACAGCCTTCCACGTGGGATAAACGATAGGCTGATGACCCTGCGTCTGAAGCTGTTCAAGGATTGCTTCTCCACAGTCATCAGCTGCTATGCCCCGACGATGATCAACCCTGATGACATCAAAGAAGCTTTCTACGAGGAGCTCAGCCGTGCCATTTCAGGGGTAGACAGAAAGGACAGGCTGATCATCCTTGGGGATTTCAATGTCCGCGTCGGCGAGGACTTTTCGTGGCCAAAAGTCCCAGGACAGCACGGCACTGGCAAGTGCAACTCCAACGGACTGCTTTTGCTCTCGGTCCGCGCGCAGCATGGATTGACCATCACCAACACCCTCTTCCAACAAGCGGACAAGTACAAGAACACATGGATGCACCCCCGCTCCAAGCAATGGCACATGCTGGACTATGTGCTTGTCCGGCAGAGGGACAGAGGTGATGTTTCCATTACACGCTGCATGAGAGGAGCAGTCTGTTGGTCGGACCATCGCCTGGTACGCAGCAAGATGAACATCAGACTTGCACGCAAGCTCAACCAGCCAGGCAGAAACCCCCTCGGAAGCTGAAAATCCACTCCCTCCCTATCACCAAGGACGTGGTGCAGCAGCAGCAAATCCAAGCAGCTCTCCAAGAAATTCCTGCATCGACTGATGTAGAAGAGGTATGGAACATCCTTTAGAGATGCTGTGTACACAGCAGCAGCTGACACACTCGGCATTGTACAGAGGAGCCACAAAGACTGGTTTGACGAGAACGACTCTGTGCTGACAGACAAGCTGACTGCCCTGTTCCAGTCTATTTGGGAGAGAGGGGAGGTTCCCCAGGATTTCAAGGATGCTTCAATTGTCCACATTTACAAACGGAAGGGAGACAAAACATCCTGCGATAACCACCGTGGAATCTCTCTCTTCTGCATCGGCGGCAAGATCTTCGCCCGCATCATACTGAACAGACTGGTTGACCATGTCTCCAACACAGTCATCCCTGAAGCACAGTGCGGCTTCCGCTCAGGCAGGGGAACATGTGACATGGTGTTTGCCGTACGCCAGATGCAAGAGAAGTGCCGTGAGCAGAACAAGGAGTTCCACATGGTCTTTGTAGACCTGACTAAAGCCTTCGACACGGTGAACCGCCGTGGTCTGTGGAAGATCCTCCTAAAGTTCGGCTGCCCAGAGAGCCTAATACAGCTGATTGCGTCATTCCACGATGGCATGCAGGCGAGAGTACAGGAAAATACTGATATGTCAGATCCGTTCTCTGTGGTAAATGGAGTGAAGCAGGGTTGCGTCCTGGCACCCACACCGTTCTCCATTCTCTTCTCTGCCATGCTGATTAACGCTTTCCAAGACTGTGACCGGGGCATCTACATTCAGTTTCGCACAGATGGCAAACTTTTCAACTTGCGGCGACTCCACGCTAGGTCCAAGGTGTTTGAGGCACTGTTGAGAGCGTTCCTCTTTGCTGATGACTGCACACTTGCTGCACACACCCATGAAGACATGCAGTTCATTATGGACAGGTTCTCAACCTTCTACAGGCGCTTTGGACTCACTATCAGCCTCAGCAAGACCGAGTCCATGTACCAACCAGCTAGCTCACTGAACGCCAGTGCCTCCCCGCCCCTCCCCCCCCCCCTCCCCCCTGCAATCAAGAGCAATGACACAGAGATCAAGTCAGTCGACAAGTTTTGCTGTCTGGGCTGCACCCTATGTAACTAAGGATCTATTCCGATTGTGAACAAACAACTACATCCGGTAATCCCTCTTGGCCGTTACCGACTCATTCAGTCGATATTGTTTAAAAAAACGAGAACAAAAAACAAAAAAACGCCCCTTCCCCTCCCTCACCAAATTGTAGGTTAAAAGATCCGATAGCCATTTAAAGGCCGTATGGACAATGAATTCCTATAATAATAATAATAATGATGATGATGATGGATACTTGTTGAGCGCTTACTTCCCTGAAAGGGAGCTCAAAGCGCTTTACAATAAACATATCACACACACACACACACACACACACACCATCCACCCACCCACCCACACAGACAGACACAGACACAGACACACGCGCGCACAAAGCATTCAAAGACTACGCCTTTTACATTTCTTAGTCACACACACACACACACACACACACACACACACACACACACACGTGATGAGTCTGCATGGATTATAACTGAAATGTCACTGGAAAGGGATGGAAGGTCTATGTGAAGGCGTTTTCAAAACGATGTGTTTTCAGACCGGTTTTCAAATGATTGAAATGAGGAAGAGTGGCGAAGATCGTGAGGTAAACTGTTCCATACAGATGGAGCTGAATGAGAAAAGGAAGAATCACCGAAGGACTGGGTTTTGACACGGGGAGCGAGTAGCCGCCGTGATTCGGAAGATGATCTGAGTTGTCGTCAGTGGTGGTGTGTAGGTTTGAAGAACGTCTCTCAAATACTGAGGGGCCGCACACGAAATGGAGTTGAAGGTAAGAGTTGCGACTTCATACTGAATGTAACCACTGTGTCAAGGGCTCGGCATTGTAAAATGCGGGATCCAATCCTCAGTCCGTTTTATTATTTAACCTTCGCGTGTGTGTGTGTGTGTGTGTGTGTGTGTGTGTGTGTGTGTGTGTGTGTTGGTGCTCGTGTACGTTTATGTGTTTGTGCTTTCATATCTGTGAAACTGCATGTTTGTCGCATATCTGTTATGCATGTGTGTGTGTGTGTATGTGTGAATGTGTGTCTGCATGTTTTACATTTATTTGCTTATTTATCATCATTATAGTCCTTTTATTTTATTTTCATTCACTGTTATTAGCATAATTCTTTTTTTTTTTCTCTCAAGGCCTGACTAAGCGCGTTGGGTTATGCTGCTGGTCAGGCATCTGCTTGGCAGATGTGGTGTAGGGTATATGGATTTGACCGAACGCAGTGACGCCTCTTTGAACAACTGGTACTGATACTGATACTGACACTGATGCCCCCTACCGAAGTCAGGTACTCATTCACATCTGGGTTGGAGTGAGGAACATCGGAGCAAAGTGCCTCTCTCCAGTTTTCAGTTTCTCATCAGTGCAGGCGTCATTGCATTCGGACAAATCCATACACGCCACACCACTGACATCTGCTAGGCAGATGCCTGACACAGGCAGCATAACCCAACGCGCTTAGTCAGGCCTTGAGTGCATGTTTATATAATTATTTGTGTGCCAATCATACCTGTCAGTGTGGATTTATTTTTTACACAATTTTGCCAGAGGACAACACTCTCATTGCCGTGGGTTCTTTTTCAGTGCGCCAAGTGCATGCTGCACACGCCGGGGACCTCGGTTCTCGTCTCATCCCGGTGATTTTCCCCCACAGTCAAACTTGGGGAGAAAGGGCGCCGAGAGCGGGATTCGAACCCACACCCTCACGGACTCTCTGTAGTATTGGCAGCTGAGCATCTTAACCATTCTGCCACCTTCCTCCTAAAAAGACACAACGAACACCTGACGACTCTTTTGAAGTACAGATCCATTTCGGTCTTCAAGTCTTTTTCCTGACTGTAGTAACAAACCCCATTTCGTTCTCTCGACCATAACCCGCTGTGAATTCTTTGTGTTACACACCCTGTTCCATCTTGTTCTTCAGAGAAGCGCGGGAGGGGGCGTGGGGGGAGTGGGTGGGGTGGGGGCATTGAAGGACAAGACAAGGCAAGACAAGACAATGGCTTTATTGACGTAGGCATTTGCTCGTATCAAATGAATCAAGACCATAATTTATTTTATGTATCCGACTACCGATGATGAAACCGATTCTTTTTTTTTCTTCTTCTTTTTTTGTGTGTTGAGATATATATATATCTAACACACACACACGCACGCGCGCGCGCGCGCGCACACACACCCTGCATTCTCGTGTGTGTGATCAGTGTGAAGGCCCTGGCATATGTGATTACGATGTGTCCAGCAGACCAGCCAAACCAAGGACCATTGATGGCGCCACATAGTCTGTACAATCTGTCGGCAGGCTTTCATAGCAGAGAGCGGGGCAGACAGCGTTATTATCATTTCATGCTAACTGTCAGACTGTAGCAGATAATCATGCTGTCTGGTTTCTGGCAGTGTGACAGTCATTTCGTGGGCCTCTCAGACTATGGCAGATAATTATACTGTCTCCTTCTCCTTCTTCTTCTCCTGCTACTACTACTACAACTACTACTACTTCTACTCTTCCTCAAGAAGAAGAGTCATTTGAGGCGCCGCACAGAAACTGTTCACCAAAGTCGTTCATGTCGGTCAGTTGTGTTTCAAAGTCTGGGTATCTGCACATAGCTGTCCTTTGTGCGATGTTGTCGGTCCATTGTTTTTGTTTGTTTTGTTTTTTGTGTCTGAGTTTTTAAATTTCTGTCTTCCTTTCCCTCCCTCAACAGTTCCTTGAGGACTGGTTTGGCAAGGCCGTTTAATCTTGTTACGTGGCCATACCAGCCTTGATGGAGTCTCCCGTCGGTCCGACGGATGAGTAGGCAGGCAGGCTTATCTGTCGGTGTGTGTCCTCATATGGGAGAAGAGGCCGATTCTGGATGCACAGCACTTCCCACAGGTGTTGCAAGGGAAAACGTCTCCAGAAGTTGAGCCCTGCTCACTTCGCTCACGCTTCTCCTTAATGACCAGCGTTCTCTTGTTTTCAAACGTCTTTATGCCACTAGAGCACAGCATCCTCCAGCGAGAGCGGTCAAGGGCATCAGTTTCCCAGGAAGCGATGTCTATGACACAGGCTTTGAGGTTTGTCTTCAAGGTGTCTTTGAAGCGCTTGCAGGGTCTTCCAAGTTCACAGTGGCCTTCCTTCAGCTGGCCATACAAAAGCGTCTTCGGGATCCTGCTGTCTGTCATGCGGACAGCGTGTCCTGTCCAGCGTAGCTGGCACTGGATCAGCAGGCTTTCGATGCTGGGCAGGCCGCTCCTCTCGGCAGGCTTTCGATGCTGGGCAGGCCGCTCCTCTCCATACCAACCTAGCTTTTTCTTAATCGTTGTCAGCGGGTTATTAGGTCCAATTAGCTGCGTGATGGTTTGACACACTCGTTCATTTGTGATGTGATCAGCGTATCAGTTGTTCAATATCTTGCGACACCACCTCATTACCCATTCTTTCCAAATCCGCCGGATCAAAGCTCGCATGCATGAAGGAAGACGAAACACAGAACCGCACGCAGGAGTCTAATCTTGCTTTACGGAGAAGTTGCTATTCTTTCGTACAGGTTTCAGTCTGTGCAGTGCTTATATTGTCTTTGTAACCATTGAGAGACTTTCTGGTTTGGATCCTTCATTGCTGATGATGGATCCATGTAGGTGAATCGTTGAACAGCACCTAGCTTCTGTGCCTGGACAGTTATATCAGCGGTGATGGTGGTGTTTTGGCTGTCTCTGCCTGCCAAGCCATGTATGTCGACTGCGAAGCGAAGTTGATGGTTTTTCCTCCAATGCTGACTGTGCTGACATGGTCTTCAAGCGTGTTAGTCATGATGCATTCAATGCAGACAAGCTTATCATTCTTGGTGACTTTAACGCGAGAGTTGGTTGTGACAGCACCTCCTGGGAAGGCGTGATTGGGAAGCATGGGGTTGGTAACTGTAACAGCAATGGCCAACTACTTCTCCAGACATGTGCCGAGCACGACCTTCTTATCACAAACACCATCTTCTGCCTCCCTACCCGTAACAGGACGTCATGGATGCATCCTCGCTATGGGCATTGGCATCTTATCGACTTTGTCATCGTCAGGAAGAGGGACAGGCAGGACGTATGAGTCACGAGGGCCATGTGCGGCGCCTAGTGCTGGACAGACCACCGCCTTATCGTCTCCAAGCTCAACCTCCGCGTCCAGCCCAAGAGACGGCCTCAGGGCATGAAAGCACCCAAACGCCTGAATGTCAACAAGGTGGAGCTAGGCAACATCAAGCAGAGCTTTGCTGACACCCTGGAGGAACGCCTTGAGTCCACCATGCTGGACAACCAGAATGTGGAGGCAGCATGGGGCGCACTGCATGAGACGGTGTACAACACTGCCATGGAGTGCCTGGGGCCTTCTGTCAGGAAGCACAAAGACTGGTTTGATGAGAACTGCACTTTGATCAAGCAGCTGCTAGAAGACAAACGCCAAGCCTACAGAGCCCACATTGAAGATCCCAAGTCACAGTCAAAGAAAGACATACTGAAGAGCGCACGCAGCACCATCCAGCTGAAGCTGCGGCAGATGCAGGATTCCTGGTTGAGCAACAAAGCTGATGAGATCCAGGGCTTTGCAGACAGGAACGACATGAAGAACTTCTATAACGGCCTGAAAGAAGTCTACGGTCCCACCACCTCTGGATCTGCTCCACTCCTCAGTGCTGATGGTTCTACCCTAATCACTGACAAGGACGGGATCCTTGAGAGATGGACTGAACACTTTGACAGCATACTGAACCGCCCTTCCACCATCAATGATGAAACCATCGACCGACTCCCCCAGGTGCCAGTCAGTGAGTCGTTGGATGCCATTCCAACTTTGGAGGAGACCCAAAAAGCTATCCGTCTGCTATCCAATGGCAAAGCCCCTGGCTCAGACTCCATTCCAGCTGAGGTCTACAAAGAAGGTGGTATGGCGCTGACTGAGAAGCTTCATCAGCTGTTCCAGCTCATCTGGCAGCATGAGGCAGTTCCACAGGACTTCAAAGACGCTTCCATCATACACCTGTACAAGCGCAAAGGAAATCGTCAGGCCTGTGACAACCATCGTGGAATATCCCTGCTGTCCGTCGCAGGCAAGACTCTGGCCAGAGTGCTGCTCAACCGTCTCATAGCGCACCTTGAGCAAGGTCTCCTACCAGAGAGCCAGTGTGGCTTCCGGAAAGAACGCTGGGCTATCGACATGGCGTTTGCTGCCAGGCAGCTCCAGGAGAAGTGTCAGGAACAGAACGCCGACCTTTACTCCACCTATGTCGATCTGATCAAGGCCTTCGATACTGTTAGCAGAGATGGCCTTTGGAGAATCATGGCGAAGTACGGATGTCCCAGAAAGTTCATCACCATCATACGGCAACTACACGATGGGATGCTGGCCCGAGTCCAAGACAATGGAGAGACTTCAGAACCTTTCCCTGTCTCCAACGGAGTCAAGCAAGGGTGTGTTCTTACCCACACCCTGTTCAGTCTCATGTTTTCAGCCATGCTGACAGATGCCTTCAGAGACGCTGACGTAGGCACTGGCATCAGGTACCGCACAGATGGCTCACTCTTCAACCTCAGGAGGCTTCAAGCAAAAACCAAGGTGAGGACAGACACCGTCAACGACTTCCTGTTTGTTGATGACTGCGCTCTCAATGCTGCCTCTGAAGCTGACATGCAACACAGTGTCGACAAGTTCTCTGCTGCCTGTGACAACTTTGGCCTCACAATCAGCACAAAGAAGACTGAGGTAATGCACCAGCCAGCTCCAGGAAAGCCTTACGTTGAACCAAACATCTTCATCAACGGGCAACGACTGAACGCAGTGGACAAGTTCACATACACTCTCTCGCACAGTTGTCATCGACGACGAGGTGAATGCCAGACTCGCCAAAGCCAGCGCTGCCTTCGGCATACTCCATAAGAACGTTTGGAACAGGAGAGGCATCACCCTGGTGACGAAGCTCAAAGTATACAATGCCATAGTTCTCACCACACTGCTGTATGGATGTGAATCATGGACGGTCTACAAACGCCACGCCAAAAAGCTGAACCACTTCCACACCACCAGCCTCAGAAAACTTCTTGGCATAAAGTGGCAAGAGAAGATCCCTGACACAGAGGTGCTCACTCGTGCAAACTTGCCCAGCATCTACACCATCTTGATACAGGCCATGTAGTTCGCATGCCAGACCACGGGCTCCCCAAGAAACTGCTGTACGACGAACTCCAACATGGCAAGCACTCCCATGGAGGCCAAAAGAAGCGCTTCAGAGACACTCTGAAAGCTTCTCTGAAGGCCTTCAACATCAGCCACGACACATGGGAGCTGAATGCAATGGACAGACCAAAGTGGCGTTCAGCTGTCCACTAAGGTGGCAAATCCTGTCAGACCGACAGAATCGCTGCAGCAGAGCAACGCAGACAGGCTAGGAAAAGCAGTGCCAGCAAGTCCCCGACAGCCGCCACCATCCCCTGTCCACACTGCGTCAGAACCTTCCGGGCGCGGATTGGCCTGACCAGTCATCTGCACACCCACAGACCCCAACCCACCCACCCCCAGGATGACTAGATGGTCCTCGTCGATCCCGACGGACGAACCACATGATGCATTCCAGTAAGTGTTGAACAGCATGGGAGACATAAGGCATTCCTGACGGACTCCAGCTGAAGTATGGAACCACTCTCCAACAGCACCATGTAAGTACCGCGCTGGTCGCTTTGGAGTACATTTGCTTGATGGTATTGATATGTTATTGTCCGGTGTTATCTTTTCCATTGTGGCCCATAATGTTTCCTGCCAAACTCTGTCAAACGCCTTCTAGGAGTCTATGAAAACGTGGTAGATTCCTCTCTAGTTGGATGTGTTTTTCGCAAAGTTTCGCAGACTAGATCACTGCGATGGCGAATTCATGATCATGTTTGTTACGTTTTCTGTATCACTGGCAGCACAGTTTAAAAAACAAAAACCCACCCTTTCTCCCCCATTCCTTTAAACAGTGACATTATCACCCCACCCCCATAACCTTTCTTCCAAAGACCTTTACAGTGCTTTTACCAACCCGTTCTCCGTACCACGCTCGTCTGCCGCTGCCCCAGTGTTAGCAGTCCACATGGAGCTATGAATATCAGTTCGCCGTGAGGCCACACACCAAAGCAGACCTTGTCCTCTTGCTCACTCGATAGACAGATCAACAAATCACATACCCGATTAATCAACACAATTCATCATCACATGTTCAATAAATCAACATATCCCATATCCGCTGAATCAACATACCCCATATTCGATACATCAAAGTATCACATATCTGATTAATCAATATCCGAAATCAATATCCGATAATTATCAGTCAATGGTCCAATCTGTCTCCTCCGTTTTTGGAAGAGTTCAGTTCATATTGTACAGTCAAAGTGCCTTTCGTGAGCGGGCAATTAGCCGACATGATCAATAATTCACTATCATGTGCCAGTTTCTTTCCAGTCTAGAGGGAGCTGAGGTTACATTGATCAACTGAATGCTTGGCTTGGCTTCTCAGTCTGCCCAGGATAGCGATAGAGACTCTCCTCTGAGCTCGGCACTCTGTCTCATTTCTTTTCCACACGCTTCATTTGTACAAAGAGGGTGCAGGATTTGCCCCCCCTCCCACCCCACCCCCACCCCCTCTCTCTCTCTGGTTCACAGAGTAGTAAGGTATACAGTACAGTTATTAATCGTCGTCTACAAGAGTGAGTTGAAGAAAATGATATAAACAGGGAACATCAAGCTGGGTTGAAGAGAAACTACTCTACAACTGACCACACGTTTACCTTGCTAGCTTTGATACAAAAACAGTTTTCTTTGAACCGAAAATTATATGTTGCATTTATAGATTTTGAGAAAGCATTCGATTCTATAAATAGACGATTTCTCTGGTCTATCCTTTTAAAAAACGAAATGAATGGTAAGTAATACCACTGTATAAAGAGCATGTATAATAATGTTAAAGTTAAGCTTGATATTGGAGCCAGACTGACTGACTCTATCAGGTGCACGTATGGCATGAAACAAGGTGATGTATGTAGTCCTTCCTATCTTATTTTCACTTTTTATAAATGAACTGGCTGTTGAGGTTATTCTAAATGGAAAACATGGTGCTCTGTTTACAATCGATTACTTTGAGCTTTTTAATTTGTTACTAGCTGATGACATAGCGCTCTTATCTGAAACAGTCGTTGGACTGCTAACACAGTTGAATAGTTTACAGCGGGCAGCTTTTTCTCTTGATTTGAAGGTAAATTCTAACAAAAGTAATATCGCTGTCTTTTTAAAGGGTCGGTGTTTATCTGCAAGAGAAACATGGACTAGCAACAATGCAGAAATGCCAGTGGTAAATGCATATAAATATTTAAGTATTTTGTTTTCCACCAAACTTAGTTTTACCTCAGCATGTGTTGACCTGACAGGCAAAGCAAAGAATGCTGTGATATGCAAATGCGAAAACTACGTACTTTGAGTAATAAAAATGTATCTATATTTCTGAAATTGTTTGATTCTCAGGTCCAGCCTATTGCACAGTATGTGGCTGAACTTTGGGGCCTTGCTGCTGCTGCACGTCACTGTGCGAAAGTTCATTTGTTTGCATTGAAGAACGTATTAGGGGTTGAGCTGAGAACACCAAATGAACACGTTTATGGAGAAACTAACAATTTCCCAATTTATATTAATTCTGTATTAATTTGTATTTGTTACTGGCTTAAATTAACAAGAATGAATGATTGCAGGTTACCACGGAAAGCTTATACAATGGTAATTGACTTGGATACAAAAGGTAAAAGAAATTGGGTTTCAAAAGTTCGTTGTAAGTTGTATCAGTTTGGTTTGGGTTTTGTATGGGAAAATCAAGGTGTGCAAGATGTCAAGTTATTTTTGTGCGACCTTAAAGATAGACTAATTGCGTGCAGATGGCAAGAGTGGAATTTTCATGTTGATAATAGTGATAAGTTTTGCATGCATAGGACATTTTGCACTGGTGATGACGTTAAGATTTATCTGCGTATGAACTTAGACAGACACTTTAAATTTATTATGACAAAATTTCGTTTTGGCATTTCAGAAATTTCTCAGCATTGTTATCGTTACAGGAAACATTCTGCACTTGATTTAATGTGTCCATTGTGCAAAAGTAGAAATGAAGATGAGCTGCATTTTGTTTTATATTGTCCTGCTTTAACCAGTTTGAGAGTACAATATATCCCACCTGCTTTTAATAGATATCCCAGTCAATTTCGTTTTAAGTCTACTTGTAGCATCTGAAAAAGAAGGCGTCATAAGGAATTTGTCAATTACTTGTACAAGGCATTGCATTTCAGATCTTTTGCTACTTCATGATTTTCTTCAGTGACTGTGCTTGTTTGTGTATTGTACCCCTTCATGAGGGGCAATGGCCTTTATATGAATAAAACATCCGCATCTGTGGTTCACTCTCTCATCGATTGCAATGTAGGTCAAGATTTGACACATGAAACAGTCTTTGAAGGTTTGGGTTAAACTTGAATTTGACCTGTTAAGTAATGAAGGAAGGACAACTGTTGGACACTTCAAAGTGACGGTGTTCAAAGACGACAATTCAGGAGATATTGGGGTGGAACCTAGACGCAGGCATTTACAACAGCAGTTTTCTGTAACTTTGAGGTCGGTTTGATTTAGCTGGATTTCAGGGGAAGTAAGCATATAATGTTGGAAACGTCGAAACGTTTCATGTAAGTGTATGGTTTAGAGATAATCACCAATCGTGCTGGCATCTTGTTGCTTTCTTTTCTGTACCTCTTCGCCCCCAAAGCAGTGCAGTCCGTCAACGACTCTTCTCCATTGAAAGTCACCCCAGGCTGTCTTTTCTGCATCTGTCCATCTGGTCCCCCGTCTCTTCAACCCCGCTTCAGTGGCTCGTCTGAGGGTGGTTCTGGGCCGTCCCCTGTGTCTTTTTCCCTGCGGGTTCCAAGGCAGAGTCTGGCGGGTGATACTGGACATTGCCTTCCTGAGGGTGTGTCCAGTCCTGCCACACTCCCTCCTCGGGATCTCTTTGGTAACTGGCTCCTGTCTCGCCCATTGCTACAACTCCTCGTTACTGAGACTGCCTGGCCACCAGACTTTAAAATGTACCTCAGACAGGTGTTAATCAATGTCTGTTTCTTCTGTTAAATCGTCTTGTTTATCCACCACGGCTCAGAGCCGAAGAGCAGGTCCGATTTTATATTGGAGTTACCGCCAAGATCTGCCACCTTGTTATCGGAACAAAAATAGCCATCTGCTTCTACGGCAGACACGGGCCATAT
This sequence comes from Babylonia areolata, assembly GCF_041734735.1. Taxonomy (NCBI): domain Eukaryota; kingdom Metazoa; phylum Mollusca; class Gastropoda; order Neogastropoda; family Buccinidae; genus Babylonia; species Babylonia areolata. The sequence goes on from NC_134898.1 coordinate 51,631,335, forward strand.
CTATCAGTTAACTCCATTTACCAACAACTATAACTGTACTTTAAAAGATTGTCTGTTCAGAATCAGTTCTTTTTAAGTTTCTACCCAGTCCCAATACCCTTGTGTCGCCTCCAGATCAAAACTCCTTTTCCGCAGTAATCGCTTGACCTGTGTTCAGTTGATCACGTCACAGAGGGTTTGAGCTGTGTGTATGTGATTTCATCACAGAGGGTTTGATCTCTGTGTATGTGATTTCATCACAGAGGGTTTGATCTCTGTGTATGTGATTTCATCACAGAGGGTTTGGAAGCATACAGCCAGAGAAATCACTTGTTCCAACATTTCTTCTTCTTCTAGGAATTACTACAAGCTTATCAAAAGGAGACAAACCAAGAGAATGCCTACAAAATTGGAGGCCTATATCGTTGTTGAATGTCGCACATAAGAAATGATCTGTATGCATATCCAATAAAACAATGACAATTCTGTCAATGCTAATACAAGAAGGTCAGACATGTTTCATTCCAAGTAGATATATTGACGATAGCTTGAGGATCCTGTATGATAGAATGCATTATTTAGTAAATGGACACCATCCACGCTTGTTAATATAAATAGAATTTGAAAGAAAGAGCATTTGAATCAGAAAACTGGTCATATGTGAATAAAGACTGCAATGCATTCGGATTTTGAAAAGATTTATGTTAATTGATTAGAACCTTTTGCAGAGATACGAAATCATATATCATAGTAAATGGTAAATTATTCAAAAGATTAAAAATATAAAAAGGATTCCGTCAGGGAGAACCAATTCCACCATATCTTTTGCATTATGCTTCGAAGTTCTGGCGTGCAAGATTCCAAAAGATGAAAATATTAAAGGTATTATAGGTATTATCATATTGGACACTGTCTTCAAAGTTAATCGATTTTTGCAGGTGATACAACATTCATATTATGTGGAGATTTTTTAAAAATCGTACAAAGGATTCAATAAATTTTCAGGGCTAAAAACATTGAATGTTTGTTAGAACGAATGAGGGAATCAAAACGCTGGTTTTTATCAGAAAAGAAAATGAAGTGAGACCACCCCCCTCCCCCCCCCATCCCCCTCCCCCCCAAAAAAAGCATACTCATAATATTTACTTTCAAATGGTACCCATATATCATAGTGTTTAAAATGTTGTTTGAACCATTATCCTAATGCATAACATTGCTACAAATCATGTGATTATTCTACTGTATTATAAGTCGGGATAGTTAAACCGTTTGTTAAACATAAACTGTAATGGTCGATACTGTGTCATTTAGCTTGAATGTTTCTTTTCACATGGAAATACATGTGTGACTTGAAATCAAAACTATACTGGTTGATAACTCTATTGAACAACGCTTGTCTTACATCTGCTCTCCAACCCCCCTACCCCCTCACACATAACATCGATGGGCGTGTTTCATATGTACACATCAAATTTCTGAATTAAAAAAAAAATCTTTTAAAAATCACAACCACGCGCCTACACACACACACACACACACACACACACACACACACACACACACACACACACACACACAGAGAGAGAGAGAGAGAGAGAGAGAGAGAGAGAAGCATAACAGTTCATCTAAATTAGAATTTTACAAGAACGCTGTGACAAATTATAAAATTGAACCGTATTTAAAGAATACAGCAAATACACAACACAGGAAAGCACTGACAATGTTACGAATCAGTGCCTATGACTTACAAATCGAACAGGGAAGATATAAATATACACCGAAAGAACAAAGACTGTGTGATACTTGTAACTGTTTAGAAGATGAGATTCACCTTTTAGACAATTGTGTAAAGTACAATACTTACAGACACAGATTCCTAATCGATATATGTGGTCCAAATGCAAAGCCTAGTGAATTGATCCTTCTAACAGAATTACAGACGAGGCTGGCGAAATGTGTTCATGAATTTTTCTCTTCTTAATATGCTCATGCTTATGTTTCATTGTGTCATATAAACTTTAAGGTTTTATGACAATAAAAAGTATTCTATTCTATTCACACACACACACACACACACACACACACACACACACACACACACACACACACACACACACACACACACACACGACACGTCTAATACAACTCAAAGTGAAAAGACGTTAAATTAAAGAAAGAACAGACGGTGGCCTTTCCCTGACGTCGATGTGTATGGCCAGTCGACAACATTATTGCACATGCTGTGCATGACGGCGACAGCTTTTTCCCCAAGGATTTTTTTTTCCTCGAAGTAAAGTCACATCACGAGAAACTATTCTTTGATTCTGTTGAGACAACATACATTTATCCAAGAAACTCACAGAAAGCCGCCAACATGATTTAGTCCTAATTCATTCTAGAGGAAATTTGCCCCATTTTGACGCCTGCAGATATCCACCCCTCTCCCTGTGGCTCAGCCCCGGTCTGCACTTTGTTCTGACTCCATCGATCCGGGGAGAGAACCAGTGATCGTCCTTCTTGAGGGCAGCTGTCCTTAACGTGATTACCAATTAATTATCAGGCGTCGGTGTTTGCCGGAATGGAGGAGGGAGCACATAGATTCGGCCAGATTGGAAGTGTGTGTGTGTGTGGGTGGGTGGGTAGGTGTGGGTGTGGGTGTGGTTGGGTGGGTGTGTGGGGGTGCGGTGGGGTGGGGGGGGGGGGTATGGGGGTGGGCATGGAATGATGTCCTCCTTTTCCAATGCAGAGTGAATCAGATAAGATGGGATGCTTTTCTCTGCATAGCTCCTTCTCCTCTTGCTGTCTCTCTGTCTCCTGTCTGTCTCTCTGTCTCCTGTCTGTCTCTTGCTGTCTCCTGTCTGTCTCTCTGTCTCCTGTCTGTCTCCTGTCTGTCTCTCTGTCTCCTGTCTGTCTCTCTGTCTCCTGTCTGTCTCTTGCTGTCTCTCTGTCTCCTGTCTGTCTCTCTGTCTCCTGTCTGTCTCTTGCTGTCTCTCTGTCTCCTGTCTGTCTCTTGCTGTCTCTCTGTCTCCTGTCTGTCTCTCTGTCTCCTGTCTGTCTCTTGCTGTCTCTCTGTCTCTTGCTGTCTCTCTGTCTCCTGTCTGTCTCTCTGTCTCCTGTCTGTCTCTTGCTGTCTCTCTGTCTCCTGTCTGTCTCTCTGTCTCCTGTCTGTCTCTCTGTCTCCTGTCTGTCTCTTGCTGTCTCTCTGTCTCCTGTCTGTCTCTCTGTCTCCTGTCTGTCTCTTGCTGTCTCTCTGTCTCCTGTCTGTCTCTTGCTGTCTCTCTGTCTCCTGTCTGTCTCCTGTCTGTCTCTTGCTGTCTCTCTGTCTCCTGTCTGTCTCTCTGTCTCCTGTCTGTCTCTCTGTCTCCTGTCTGTCTCTCTGTCTCCTGTCTGTCTCTCTGTGGGTTGAACAAAACCATGCGACAGAAGCAGTTCCAAGCATTTTGAGTGGGATTGCCATCTTGCGCACTGAAAGTGCTGGTAGTGTCAAAGGAAGAAGGGGTGGGAGGGGTCCTTTGTTTGGGTTCTACGTCAGTGTCAACATCATGTGTCAACATCATGTGTCAACATTTGAAAATCTTCACTGTGCTCTTGTGTTCAAATTTTATCTTTAAATGTAAAAGAAGTTAATGTGTAAATTTAACCACGGCTTTTTAAGAGATATATAAAAACCAATATTCATATTACACTTACATAATGTGAATAATCAAGAATACAGACTAGCATCAAAGACATAATTTTATAACTCTGCGATTTTTTTCTTTTTAATTATACACACACACACACACACACACACACACACACACACACACACACACACACACACACACACACACACACACACACATATATATATATATATATATATATATATATATATATATATATGATGATCGTTTCACTCCATCTTGAAAAAAAAAAAGATATGTGTATGCAAATTCATTTTTTCAATCATAATTTTTGGGTTAACATGCACCACCTACCACCCACCTTTATTTATTCATAGTTCACGCCCACAGCCATACAACACCCTCCGTCTTAGCCCAGACTAGACCTGTTCTTATCTCCATCGATCCACAGTCATTCCATGTATTACAACACAGTTGGCTTGCCAATCGTGGCTGGCAGAAGGCGCTAACGGGATGATGGTGTGCCAGTGTCTTCACAGACAGGGGCAGAGCACTCACCAGCTGTGACGTGGGGAGAGAATGGCCCATGGACTGGTGCCTGGCCCTTCCTCTCCTACCAGCGTGTGGTGTGCCTTGAACTGAAGTGAACTGAAGTGAAGTGAGCTGAGCTGTGCCGTGCGACGTGAGGAGAGGGTGTGGTGCGTGTGACTCCCATCCCTGGCTGTCTTCACTTGGTCTCTCCTCACAGTCCCTGGCTGGTCAGCAAGGGGAGGGGCCGTGACAGCGTGCTGCTGCCGGACTTGTATTTGTATTTCTCTTTTTTTTGGTCACAACAGATTTCTCTGTGTGAAATTTGGGCTGCTCTCCCCAGGGAGAGCGCGTCGCTACACTGAGAGCGCCACCCTTTTTTTTTTTCTTTTCCTGCGTGCAGTTTTATTTGTTTTTCCTATGGAAGTTGATTTTTCTACAGAATTTTGCGAGGAACAACCCTTTTGTTGCCGTGGATTCTTTTACGCGCGCTAAGTGCATGCTGCACACGAGACCTCGGTTTATCGTCTCATCCGAATGACTAGCGTCCAGACCACCACTCAAGGTCTAATGGAGGGGTAGAAAATATTGGCGACTGAGCCGTGATTCAAACCAGCGCGTTCAGATTCTCTCGTTCCTAAGCGGACGCGTTACCTCGAAGCCAACACTCCACTGTCTGTCTAGTATCCTGCACGTGCTGATTGTGCCAAGGTGAGTGTGTGTCACGTCTTGTCTCTGTGTTTATCTTAATGTGCTTGTGCTTAATATTTCCACGCTATTACATTGTTAACACGTATCCTTTTTAACACCGAAAAAACGAATCGTTGTCTATCGTCTATTTGATTACATGCCAGGAAAAGTGGTTCTCGCAGACCATTTGGCTCGGTAACTACATTACAGTGATACGCAATATACAATGATGGTGGTGCGGAATTAATGTCATCTACCTGTTTCCTCCGACACTTCTGGTTTTTAACACAGAACATGTTAACAACAAAAATTCTGGCGACTTTCCCAAAAATTAAAGTAATGTACATTGTAAACCATTCTGGATTCCTTGCTAAGTCTCGGATGCAGGACAAAATAAGCGCAGTAGCTAACAGCATTCTTTGCACACATCAACTTACAGCAAATATTTGGTAATCTGAATCCACATCGCACAAATCATATGCTTCTCACGCGCGCCATGACATGTACAATAAACATTGTACAGACCAACTGCAAACAACAGAAGCTAACACAAAAAGTTGAAGATTTACTGATACTTTCAGCAGCGAAACACTCGGCACCTCTTGGAGCAATAAAGTAGTGCTGGATTGCTTTATTGACTGGCAGTTGGAGCAATAAATCAGTGTTGGATTGCTTTATTGACTGGCAGTTGGAGCAATAAATCAGTGTTGGATTGCTTTATTGACTAGCAGTTGGAGCAATAAAGCAGTGTTGGATTGCTTTATTGACTGGCAGTTGGAACAATAAAGCAGTGTTGGATTGCTTTATTGACTGGCAGTTGGAACAATAAAGCAGTGTTGGATTGCATGTCTTGACTGACGGGTGGCAGTAAGGTGACTGCCAATGGATCACCATGTGTCGGTGTTTATAAGAACACAGGGCTACCCTCAGCCAGCGTTGGTGTGTGAGAGACTGTGGAGTCATACTCGTTCATGGCTTGTCTTCTGCTACATCTCCGGTCTTGGAAAACCCAACAATCATCTGGTATGAGTTCAGCGTGTTGTCAGCCAGGTCAAAAGTCTGAATGCATATCAAAGAGAATAATAGGCGTAAAAGCAAATACTTTCTCTCTCTGTGTGTGTGTGTGTGTGTGTGTGTGTGCGTGCGTGCACGATTGTACTCATTTACACTGTTTGCTCTGATTGAAGAGTGGGGTCAAAAAACGGAAAAGAAAACAAACCCCTACAGCGTTGATGAAGTCTGTCTCAAAATGAACAGCGGGTTTTTTTTTCGCCTTCGGTAAAACATGCTGCGCTGTCCAAGCCAGAAAGATGCCCAAGAAATGACTATGGGGCCAGCAAGAGGTGACGAAAGACCTGCCGGCTACAGTCAGCAGTAGTAGCAATAGTAGTTGTAGAAGCGGCAGTAGGAAAAGTAGTGGATGTGGCAGTAACAGCAGTAGTAGTTGTAGATGTGGAAGAGGGGGTTCCTACTAACAGCGGTCTTGGAGGAAGTGGAGAGTCCAGCTGCCAGAGAGCAAGGCAGACAGGCATGGCGGACAACGCTGTGGAGAGTCCAGCTGCCGGAGAGGCAAGGCAGACAGGCCTGGCGGACAACGCTGCAGTTGCCAAGGGGACGTGACAGCGTCCAGGCCCCAACGCCATCTTTCTTCCCCAACGGGAAAGGAGACGTAAACGCTATTGATTTGTTCCCTATATTCCAGCCAGTTTCTCTTCTGCACTGTCTTCTTCTTCTTCTGTCTGCCTCTCTCTTTTTGGTTCTCTGTGTCCTCTCTTTCTGTCATTCTGTCTCCTTGTCGACTGCTCCAACTCATATCAGTTTGGGGGAAAATACAAACTCACCTTTTATACCTGTGTCCTTATACTCAGCTGCTTCTGTGTCCCTTTGTCTGTCTGTGGGGCTGTCTGTGTGGCTGTCTGTCTGTTCCACGTCACGACTGCCCATTTGTCTGAACCTCCTCCTCCTCCTCCACTTTCCTTTCCCCCTTATCTCAAGAATAATTGTATGATTTCAGAATTTCAGGAGGTTGTGAACTGTCAGACATGATGTATAAATTGGCCATGTTCTCCAGTACAGTTCTTGCCTTGTCCTGCAATGTGTGCAGCAGAGCCACAGAGGATGGACACAGGACGGAGAACAGTGATGGAATCGCATCATTTTTTGACGCACATCTATGTACGTTTTCCGATGTACGTGCACACACAAGACTGTAGGCACACGCACACGTGTGCGTTCATACACACACTTGTACAATCACTCACACACAAACATACACACACACGCACACACACACACGCACGCACACACACACACACACACACACACACACACACGTACACACACACACACACACACACACACACACACACACACACACACACACACACACACACTGCACGTGCTCTTCTCTAAATTTATTCCCGTTTGTTTTTGGTTTTTTTCCCGGTCCTTTTCTTTTTCTCTCCACAGATACAGAAGCAACATGAAGGTCTTGGCATAGCACTGAACAGACATTGTCACCAGTCTGATCACACGACAGCACCACACTGCCCTTTGTTATCATCCCCTGATGTGGAGTGCTGGCCTTCAGGTAACGCGTCCGCTTTAGAAGCGAGAGAATATGAGCGCGCTGGTACGAATCACGGCTCAGTCGCCGGTATTTTCTCCCCCTCCACTTGGCCTTGAGTGGTGCTCTGGACATTTGTCATTCGGATGAGACGATAAACCGAGGTCCCGTGTGGAGCATGCACTTAGCGCACGTAAAAGAACCCACGGCAACAACAAACAAAAAAAATCCCTGGCAAAATTCTGTAGAAAAATAAACTTCCATAGGAATAATAAATGAAACTGCACAAAAAACAAACAAAAACCCCCCAAAAACATTGGGTGGCACTCTCAGTGTAGCGACGCGCTCTCCCTGGGAGAGCAGCCTGAATTTCACACAGAAAAATCTGTCGTGACAACAAAAAGAGAAATACAAATACAAATCTCTTCTTCTTGAATTAATCAGTCACTGATGGATGCGGTCACTGAACGAAATCTAGCCGATGACTGTGGTAAATCCCGCCCCCAGTATCAGGGAGAGGGCAAGAACATGGCCGATGGCTGTGGTAAATCCCGCCCCCAGTATCAGGGAGAGGGCAAGAACATGGCCGATGGCTGTGGTAAATCCCGCCCTCAGTATCAGGGAAAGGGCAAGAACATGGCCGATGGCACCAGGCTTTCTCCGTGGACAGCTGATATGGGATGACGCCATCATCAACGGAAGAAGGTGGCAGAATGGTTAAGACGTCCATCTGCCGATACAGAGAGTACGTGAGGGTCTGGGTGCCACACTCGCCCTTTCTCCCAAGTTTGACTGGAAAATCAAACTGAGTATGGAATCATTCGGATGAGCCGATAAACCGAGGTCCCGTGTGCAGCACGCATTTGACGCACTGAAAAAGAGCCCATGGCAACGAAAGTGTTGTGTAGAAGAAATGTGCCCTGGCAGATACACAAATGTATGCACTCCAGGCCTGGCTGAGCGCGTTGGGTTATGCTGCTGGTCAGGCATCTGCCTAGCAGATGTGGTGTATTTGTATTTGTATATTCTTTTTATCACAACAGATTTCTCTGTGTGAAATTCGGGCTGCTCTCCCCAGGGAGAACGCGTCGCTATACTACAGCGCCACCCTTTTTTTTTGTGGGGGGGGGGGGGGGGGATTTTTTCCTGCGTGCAGTTGTATTTGTTTTTCCTATCATGGTGTTGCGTATATGGATTTATCCGAGAGCAGTAACACCTATTTGAGAAATTGAAAATGACTTCATCATAACTGATGCTCCCTACCCACCATATTTTTCTTTGTCTCTCCATCTATGTCTCCGTGACTCTCTCTCACTCGCCCACTGGCCCTCTGTTGTTTTTCCATTCATTCGTTAAATCCCCCTGACCTCTTTTTTCCCCTCTTGATTGTTAATTGGGGGAGGGAGTGGGTGTGGAAGGGGGGAGGGGATAGAAGAGGGTAGGAGGGATGGGTTTTCGTGTGAAATGACAACTGTGAACAGACGTTCAAGAAAATCTCTCTCTCTCTCTCTTGTGGCTTATCTTCCCAGCACAGAGCGCGCGCGACATGACGATGGGAGGTGTGGCTGTACCTCGTCCCTTGCTCTCTCTCTCTCTCTCTCTCTCTGTCTGATCTCAGAGCGTGTTGAGCTGGTCAGCCACAGAAGCAGTAACAAAGCAGTGGTGTTGGAATTGGTGATTCATGATTTGATTGTGTGAAGGTAGGGACTGAGCATTGTTTTTATTTTGCGTGCTTGTTTAACTGTCTGTTTTGATGTGCTAATTCTTGTAATCATGCCATAGTATTATTGTGATATGTATTTGTGCTTGCCTTTTAATTCCCAATATATTTGGTTCCTGTGAATTCTCTTTAAAGGAAGGAACGAACCAGTTGTATGCCTTAGATGACTGCAGTTTTGTCCCTTGAAGACTCCTAATTTATATTGACAATTGAAGTGAATTATCATCCCCTTAGATGACTGCAGTTTTGTCCCTTGAAGACTCCTAATTTATATTGACAATTGAAGTGAATTATCATCCCCTTAGATGACTGCAGTTTTGTCCCTTGAAGACTCCTAATTTATATTGACAGTTGAAGTGAATTATCATCCCCTACCTCATGTGACCCACATACACCATTCCTAGTTTAGTGGTGTTCTCTGTTGTAGTGGTGTTCTGTGTTGTAGTGGTGTTCTGTGTTGTAGTGGTGTTCTCTGTTGTAGTGGTGTTCTGTGTTGTAGTGGTGTTCTCTGTTGTAGTGGTGTTCTCTGTAGTGGTGTTCTCTGTAGTGGTGTTCTGTGTTGTAGTGGTGTTCTCTGTAGTGGTGTTCTGTGTTGTAGTGGTGTTCTCTGTAGTGGTGTTCTGTGTTGTAGTGGTGTTCTCTGTAGTGGTGTTCTGTGTTGTAGTGGTGTTCTCTGTAGTGGTGTTCTGTGTTGTAGTGGTGTTCTCTGTTGTAGTGGTGTTCTGTGTTGTAGTGGTGTTCTCTGTAGTGGTGTTCTCTGTAGTGGTGTTCTCTGTTGTAGTGGTGTTCTCTGTAGTGGTGTTCTGTGTTGTAGTGGTGTTCTGTGTAGTGGTGTTCTGTGTTGTAGTGGTGTTCTGTGTTGTAGTGGTGTTCTCTGTAGTGGTGTTCTCTGTAGTGGTGTTCTGTGTTGTAGTGGTGTTCTGTGTTGTAGTGGTGTTCTCTGTTGTAGTGGTGTTCTGTGTTGTAGTGGTGTTCTGTGTTGTAGTGGTGTTCTCTGTTGTAGTGGTGTTCTCTGTTGTAGTGGTGTTCTCTGTAGTGGTGTTCTCTGTAGTGGTGTTCTGTGTTGTAGTGGTGTTCTGTGTTGTAGTGGTGTTCTCTGTTGTAGTGGTGTTCTGTGTTGTAGTGGTGTTCTCTGTAGTGGTGTTCTGTGTTGTAGTGGTGTTCTGTGTTGTAGTGGTGTTCTCTGTAGTGGTGTTCTGTGTTGTAGTGGTGTTCTCTGTTGTAGTGGTGTTCTGTGTTGTAGTGGTGTTCTGTGTTGTAGTGGTGTTCTGTGTTGTAGTGGTGTTCTCTGTTGTAGTGGTGTTCTGTGTTGTAGTGGTGTTCTCTGTTGTAGTGGTGTTCTGTGTTGTAGTGGTGTTCTCTGTTGTAGTGGTGTTCTGTGTTGTAGTGGTGTTCTCTGTAGTGGTGTTCTGTGTTGTAGTGGTGTTCTGTGTTGTAGTGGTGTTCTCTGTAGTGGTGTTCTGTGTTGTAGTGGTGTTCTCTGTTGTAGTGGTGTTCTCTGTAGTGGTGTTCTGTGTTGTAGTGGTGTTCTCTGATGTAGTGGTGTTCTCTGTAGTGGTGTTCTCTGTGGAGGTGTTCTCTGTAGAGGTGTTCTGTGTTGTAGTGGTGTTCTGTGTAGTGGTGTTCTCTGTAGTGGTGTTCTGTGTTGTAGTGGTGTTCTCTGTAGTAGTGGTGTTCTCTGTAGAGGTGTTCTCTGTTGTAGTGGTGTTCTCTGTAGTAGTGGTGTTCTCTGTAGTGGTGTTCTCTGTAGTGGTGTTCTCTGTTGTAGTGGTGTTCTCTGTTGTAGTGGTGTTCTGTGTTGTAGTGGTGTTCTCTGTAGTGGTGTTCTGTGTTGTAGTGGTGTTCTCTGTTGTAGTGGTGTTCTGTGTAGTGGTGTTCTCTGTTGTAGTGGTGTTCTGTGTTGTAGTGGTGTTCTGTGTTGTAGTGGTGTTCTGTGTTGTAGTGGTGTTCTCTGTTGTAGTGGTGTTCTGTGGTGTTCTCTGTTGTAGTGGTGTTCTGTGGTGTTCTCTGTTGTAGTGGTGTTCTCTGTTGTAGTGGTGTTCTGTGGTGTTCTCTGTTGTAGTGGTGTTCTGTGGTGTTCTGTGTTGTAGTGGTGTTCTCTGTTGTAGTGGTGTTCTGTGTTGTAGTGGTGTTCTCTGTTGTAGTGGTGTTCTGTGTTGTAGTGGTGTTCTGTGTTGTAGTGGTGTTCTCTGTTGTAGTGGTGTTCTGTGTTGTAGTGGTGTTCTCTGTTGTAGTGGTGTTCTTTGTAGTGGTGTTCTGTGTTGTAGTGGTGTTCTGTGTTGTAGTGGTGTTCTCTGTAGAGGTGTTCTCTGTTGTAGTGGTGTTCTCTGTAGTGGTGTTCTGTGGTGTTCTTTGTTGTAGTGGTGTTCTCTGTTGTAGCAAGGGGAAGTCACAGTCCCATGTTCCCCCCGTGACGGATCAACTAAACATATGACGAAAACCAAACAACAAAAAGAAAGAAAAAAACAACAACAACATAACAGCAACTTATGAAATGCCTCGTAAATAGTTTATCTTTGCTCTTTATGATTGGGGCTATGGCCTTTATGAATAAAATATCTTGAGTCTAGAGTCTCTGTCTGTCTGTCTCTGTCTCCGTTCGTCTGTCTGTCTGTCTGTCTGTCTCTTATCTCTTTTTGATTCTCTCAGTTTTATCCTTTCTCCCCCCGCCCCTAACCCCTCTCTTCTCTCTCTCTCTGATACGTACTCTCTAGAGATTATAGAAAAAAATCATCTATTAGTATGTAAGCGATTCTTCGGTGTGTCAGTGAAAACACCAAGCAAAATGGTTTATGGTGATCTTGGTAGACACCCGCTGTTTGTAAAATCATTCTCAAATGTTACAAGGTACTGGTTTTAATACTACATGCGAATCAAAACAGATTGCCATACTTGGCTCATCATGTTGCTTGGATTAGATGTAAATGGAAAACAGTGTTGGGCTTCCCTAGTTAGCGAAATCTTATTTACAACAGGCTTTAATTTTGTATGGTATCAACAAGGTGTTGGTGATGTGAAATAATTTCTTATTTTCAAGCAAAGGTTTATAGAGATATTTATTAAAATATGGTCGTTTACTATCAGTGATAGAGACAGGTATTCTTGCTACATATCATTTAAAATTATATTTCAGAAGGAAAATACATAACAAGTGCTGATGAATATTGTTTAAGGGTGGCGTTGTCTCAGGCCATATTTAATATACTTCCTTTGAGTAATAATGTTGATAGATACACTGGAAATATTTTTTAAAACATTGTCTATTGCCAAAGTGAACTGGAAAATGAATATCATCTATTGTTTGTTTGTTCTATGCACATTGATTTACGGACAAAATTTCTTCAGGACTGTTTGAATGTGTCTCTCAGTACACTTCTTCGATGAAACAACGAACAAAAGAATTCTCAAGTATCGAAATTTATTTTCCATGCGATCAACAGGAAAAACCATCTGCCCAGACATTATCAAGTAAAGCAAGATCAAGTCGATGTACATTATGATATTGTGTGATGCGATTCAAGTACCATAATATCCACTTCCACACCCACCTCCCAGTTCCCTGGTTTGGAATTGTGGTCCATGGACAAAGTTCAATAAAGCATTTTCGTTCGTTCGTTCGTTTTTTTCGTTCTCTCACTCTTGTGCATTTTGGAAATAAAAATAGGCACTTTTTTGTCTCTTTTTTCTGTCTTGTAATATCGATGTATGTGTGTCTGCATGTCTGTCTGTCTCTTCATCTGTAAGCCTTTCCGCCCGCCCATCCAACGTCCTGTCTCCACTTTGAAGAATAATTGGATCATTTCCACAGTTGTGGAGCGTTGGAAGTGTCAGCGTGACGTGATTATTTCTCATGTTCTTGTTTTGCCCCGCTCTTCACGCTGTGCAGCACAGCCTCCTTCACCAACAGATCGACGTCAGAGGACAAGGAAAGAACCAGATCTATTCCTCAACTGACGCGTCCTAACACACACACACACACACACACACAAGAATCAAAACTGTTGAATCCTTTGACCCCAGCTGGGACATGGATGATATAAAATAATATGAGTGGTATAATACACCAAATTCTGATAAACATAAGCAGAAATTAAAACACAGGAATCTCCTAATAGAAGCAGAAAAAAAGCGATCGTTTGTTTTTCATTTTGATGATTTTATCCACTTTCAAACACACTCTCCTCTTTGCTTTCGACAAATTGCAAAAACTGGTTTCTGATTCAAATACTTATTTTGAATAAATTCGTTTCAAAGGGCTGCAAATTTCGGCCATTCCGTAACAAAATGGAATTCATCTGCAATCTACACCCGTGTCACAGTTACATGTACGCAAATCGCGTGGAATATCATGACGTCTGCCAGTCTCTAGGGTAATTTGTGACTACTACACTTCTTAATCTGTGTGTGTTACACCTAGCGTGTATCATTATTTAACAGCGTTACGACTCCTCCAAATTCAAACATTTCAAGATCCCTGTCTGGCATTTCAAAATAAGTATTCTTGTCCGAAAATGATCATGAATCCCAGACGCATTCAAATCCAGTTTCTGTAACACTGTTTCTGATACAGTATAACCACGGTAGTGTGTGTGTGTGTGTGTGTGTGTGTAAATCCTTATTTATTTTGACGGGTCGGACATAAGTGATGACGTCAGGCAGTCTGTGAACAACTTACAGGAAAGGATGACGTCACCACAGCTGATCCTCACTCCACACGTTATCTCCATCTCTCTTTACACCCCACTCTTTCCCTCTCTCTCACTGTCTTTCTGTCTCTGTATGACTCTCTCTCTCTCTCTCTCTCTCTTCTCTCTGCCACCCTTTCAATATCTCTGTCTCTGTCCGTCTGTCTGTGTCTATGTCTGTCTCTGTGTGTCTGCCCCCCCCCCTCCCCCCACCCCCTTGTCTCTCTTTTTCCGTACACGCGCGCGCACGCGCCGTGCCTGCCTGCCTGCCTGTGTGTCTCTTTCCCCCTCCCCCCCCTCTCTCTCTCAGTCTCTTTCTTTTTACGTGTGTGTGTATGTGCGCGTGTGCATGCGTTCGTGTAGGCATACACACACACACACACACATATATATATATATATATATATATCCTTTGTGTGTGTGCGTGAGTGTAGCACAGGCAGGAGTACCTTTTATTGACAGTGTCTTCATCCTCCTTAACATGACCAACAGGTTTTCATCAGTCACCATGTGACGTGTGAACGCGGCAAGCACAAAGAAAACGCATGCTGTTGCAGGACAGCTGGTGACCCTCCCATCAAGGCGACAGCCATGGAGAACCGTACAGCCTCAAGTTCTCTGTGAATACTGCAGACACCACTGTCACAAAGCCATCACTACCATGCTTTCCTTCTCCTTCTTCCTGGTCAGTGATCTTTCTGTTCTTTTGAAGTAGTAGTTGTAGTAGTAGCAGTAGTAGTAGTAGTGGTAGAAGCAGCAGCAGCAATAGTAGTAAGTGTTCTACACGCGCGCACAGAGAGAGAGAGAGAGAGGCACGCAAACACGCTGACAAACGCAAAATAAAGTCAGGGAGACAGAGGACATAACCACACAGCAGAACCTGTTATTACGACACTATGGGAACAGTGATGTGTGTGTTTGGGGGGGGGGGGGGGGGGGGGGGGAGGGGGGGAGGGGGCATGAGGGAGGTGGGGGGGGGCAGAGGACATAACCACACAGCAGAACCTGTTATTACGACACTATGGGAACAGTGATGTGTGTGTGTGTTTGGGGGGAGGGGGGGAGGGGGCATGAGGGAGGTGGGGGGGGGATGGGGGGGCAGAGGACATAACCACACAGCAGAACCTGTTATTACGACACTATGGGTACAGTGATGTGTGTGTGTGTTGGGAGGGGGGGGCGAGGGGGGGAGGGGGCATAAGGGAGGGGGGCGGGGGCAGAAGACATAACCACACACCAGAACCTGTTATCACAACGCAACGGAATAATTCGAAAGAAATTGATACCACATAAATATAAATCACATATGTCAATGTTCAGTTTATGCAATTTATTCAGTCCTGGGAGGAAAGCACAACTTAATCTCAGTAAATTCATAAAACTTGGATAGGTTGTGTAACTTTTGTTACATCTAAAACACACTTGTCAGTATGTTTCAGTTTGATTTGGTTTGTTGAAAATCGTCATTGGCGCGTGTGTGCGTGCTTGCGTGGGTGTGCGTTTTTGCGTGTTTCAGAGACATCGTTGGACTGAAGTTGTGATTCAATGAGTATGTATTGTTGTTGTACTATCCTCCACACCCCAAAAGGGGCAAAAGGGTTAAATTTCTTTGAATCTTTTGGAAACAGTGATGTGGGTGGAAAGAGGAGCATAGCCACACAGCAGAACCTGTTATTGCCACACTGTGGGAACAGAGATGGTGATGGAGGGGGGTGGGGTGGGGGGTGGTGAATGGGGGGGACAGAGGACATAACCACACAGCAGAACCTGTTATTGCCACACTGTGGGAACAGAGATGGTGATGGAGGGGGGTGGGGGTGGGGGGTGAATGGGGGGGACAGAGGACATAATCATGAACAGAAGCTGTTATCACATACATAAAGAAACCGTGATGGCCTTAGTGGAATTACCCATTCAACAGAACCTGTTATTAGTTATTATGTCATTTATTTATGTACGCTTATAGTTGACTTATTATTATTAGTAGTAGTTCTTTTTTATGTATTTATCTATTATATATTTACCCTTTTTTTTCTCAAGGCCTGACTAAGCGCGTTGGGTTACACTGCTTGTCAGGCATCTGCTTGGCAGATGTGGTGTAGCGTATATGGATTTGTCCGAACGCAGTGACGCCTCCTTGAGCTACTGAAACTGAAACTGAAACTGAAACTGAAGCGTAGGGTCAGCAGAGGAGCATACATCACAACCTGTTAGTGTGTCACTATGGAAATAGTCATGATCGGAGACCCAGGACATTACCATACGTCACAACCTGTTAGTGTGTCACTATGGAAATAGTCATGATCGGAGACCCAGGACATTACCATACGTCACAACCTGTTAGTGTGTCACTGTGAAAATAGTCATGATCGGAGACCCAGGACATTACCATACGTCACAACCTGTTTGTGTGTCACTGTGAAAATAGTCATGATCGGAGACCCTGGACATTACCATACGTCACAACCTGTTAGTGTGTCACTGTGAAAATAGTCATGATCAGACATCAAGGACATTACCATACGTCACAACCTGTTAGTGTGTCACTATGGAAATAGTCATGATCGGAGACAGAGGACATTACCATACATCACAACCTGTTAGTGTGTCACTATGGAAATAGTCATGATCGGAGACAGAGGACATTACCATACATCACAACCTGTTAGTGTGTCACTATGGAAATAGTCATGATCGGAGACAGAGGACATTACCATACATCACAACCTGTTAGTGTGTCACTATGGAAATAGTCATGATCGGAGACCCAGGACATTACCATACATCACAACCTGTTAGTGTATCACTATGGAAATAGTCATGATCGGAGACCCAGGACATTACCATACATCACAACCTGTTAGTGTGTCACTATGGAAATAGTCATGATCGGAGACCCAGGACATTACCATACGTCACAACCTGTTAGTGTGTCACTATGGAAATAGTCATGATCGGAGACCCAGGACATTACCATACATCACAACCTGTTAGTGTGTCACTGTGGAAATAGTCATGATCGGAGACCCAGGACATTACCATACATCACAACCTGTTAGTGTGTCACTGGGGAAATAGTCATGATCGGAGACCCAGGACATTACCATACATCACAACCTGTTAGTGTGTCACTGGGGAAATAGTCATGATCGGAGACCCAGGACATTACCATACATCACAACCTGTTAGTGTGTCACTGGGGAAATAGTCATGATCGGAGACCCAGGACATTACCATACATCACAACCTGTTAGTGTGTCACTGGGGAAATAGTCATGATCGGAGACCCAGGACATTACCATACATCACAACCTGTTAGTGTGTCACTATGGAAATAGTCATGATCGGAGACCCAGGACATTACCATACATCACAACCTGTTAGTGTGTCACTGTGGAAATAGTCATGATCGGAGACCCAGGACATTACCATACGTCACAACCTGTTAGTGTGTCACTGTGGAAATAGTCATGATCGGAGACCCAGGACATTACCATACATCACAACCTGTTAGTGTGTCACTGTGGAAATAGTCATGATCGGAGACCCAGGACATTACCATACATCACAACCTGTTTGTGTGTCACTGTGGAAATAGTCATGATCGGAGACAGAGGACATTACCATACGTCACAACCTGTTAGTGTGTCACTGTGGAAATAGTCATGATCGGAGACAGAGGACATTACCATACATCACAACCTGTTAGTGTGTCACTATGGAAATAGTCATGATCGGAGACCCAGGACATTACCATACATCACAACCTGTTAGTGTGTCACTGTGGAAATAGTCATGATCGGAGACCCAGGACATTACCATACATCACAACCTGTTAGTGTGTCACTGTGGAAATAGTCATGATCGGAGACCCAGGACATTACCATACGTCACAACCTGTTAGTGTGTCACTATGGAAATAGTCATGATCGGAGACCCAGGACATTACCATACATCACAACCTGTTAGTGTGTCACTGTGGAAATAGTCATGAGCGGAGACCCAGGACATTACCATACATCACAACCTGTTATTGTGTCACTATGGAAATAGTCATGATCGGAGACCCAGGACATTACCATACGTCACAACCTGTTAGTGTGTCACTGTGGAAATAGTCATGAGCGGAGACCCAGGACATTACCATACGTCACAACCTGTTAGTGTGTCACTATGGAAATAGTCATGAGCGGAGACCCAGGACATTACCATACATCACAACCTGTTATCACATAACTAAGGAAACAGTGATGGCAATAGTTGAATTATCCATTCAACAGAACCTGTTATTGTGTCACCATGGAAACAGTGATGAGCGGAGACAGAGGATATAACCATTCATCAGAACCTGTTGTCACGTCACTAAGGAAACAATGATGATGATGATGGTGGGGGACATAGCCACATACCAGAGCCTGTTATGACGTCATTTAGGAAATAGTATACCTCCAGCTGACAGGTTCATTCGCCTTAAGGTCACTGAAGAATGATGGGCGAAAGACATCGATTTTGTTCAGTCTCAGTGAAAATCGAAATTCTCTAAAGGTAATAAGATAAGCACAGGGTGCCTTTGCCTCCCAATCCTCTTCCTTATTTTTTTTTTTCTTTTCATTTCTTTTCATGTTTTACCCGTTTCTCAAAACTTACAGGAGAAGGGGACATAATGTGTCCGCATGTGTGTGTGTGTGTGTGTGTGTGTGTGTGTGTGTGTGTGTGTGTGTGTGAGAGAGAGAGAGAGAGAGAGAGAGAGAGGACGAGTGTGATGAGAGGAAGAGAAATAAAGATAAAGTGTGTTTTCTTATTCACCCATTTAGTTATTTATTCATTCCTTCATTTATTCATTCATTTCATCTGTCCATTCATTTATTAATGATGCTGTCTGTTTATTTATTTATTCAACTATTTATCTGTTTTTCAAATATATTTATTCATTTATTTTTCTATTTGTTTATCAGCTCGTTTATGTAACATATTTCTTATGTGTAACTTTGATTATTAATTGATACCTTCTTTAGTTTACTTACTTGTATTTGTGGGTAGGTGTGTCGTTAAACTGAGAGCGCCACCCTTTTTAATTTTTTCCCCCTGCATACAGTGTTTTTATTTGTTTTCCTATCGAAGTGGACTTTTCTACAGAATTTTGCCAGGAACAACCCTTCTGTTGCCGTGGGTTCTTTTACGTGCGCTAAGTGCATGCTGCACATGGGACCTAGGTTTATCATCTCATCCGAATGACTAGCGTCCAGACCACCACTCAAGGTCTAGTGGAGGGGGAGAAAATACTGGCGACTGTGCTGTGATTCGAACCAGCGCGCTCAGATTCTCTCGCTTCCGTGGCGGACGCGTTACCTCTAGGTCCCGCTTTCACGCACGTACTCAACGTAATCACGGATGTACGACAAACATGCACCCGCACTCAGCTATAAACTGTAGTTAATTCAGAGATTGATTATCATTTTGTTCGGGTTTTTTTTTCTTCTTTCTAACTATCATTACTTCTGCTATGTATCAAGTTAGAGTTTTCAATGAATTTCCATTTTCGATCGACAGAATATTAACAACGTGATTCTGATCAATATTTGCGTGTATATTCGAATGTGGCGAAACATATGAGATAGTGAGTTTCACCCTCAACTGCACCCGTACACGACGGACACACAACGTTTTGGGTTTTTTGTTGTTGTTGTTGTTGTTGTTTTGCATTTTCCTCGCAAGAAAACAAATGTCTGAATTTTTTTCGGACACTAAAATGGATGCTTACACACACGCACACATAAACATACATACATACAGACAGACAGACAGAGACTATCAGTATCAGTACCTCAACGAGGCGTCACTGCGTTCGGTCAAATCCATACACGCTACACCATATCTGCCAAGCAGATGCCTGACCAGCAGCGTAACCCAAGGCGCTTAGTCAGGCCTTGAGAGAGAGGGAGTGAGAGAGAGAGAGAGAGAGGGAGAGAGAGGGAGAGAGAGAGAGGGGGGAGAGAGAGAGGGAGAGAGAGAGAGAGAGGGAGAGAGAGAGAGAGAGGGAGAGAGAGGGGCACCTTGTTTCAGTCCCACAGCCCAGAGCTGAATTACAGGGCAGAGGAAGGAGAAGGGAAAGTTAATTTCCGGATTGGGTTGAGCTCAGACATGGAAGCCTCTCAGGGGGTACAATCCACTTCCGTTTCCTGTCAGCCTGATGGGTCATTTTTCTTCCTTGTCTCTTCTCGTCTGTCTGTCTGTATCATTCCTTTTCTTTGTGTGTCTGTACCCCTCTGAGACTGTCTGTCTGTCTGTCGGACGGTCTGTCCCTCTGTCTGTGTATCTGTTGTTCTCTTTCTGTCTGTCAGTCTCTTTGTCTGTCTGTCTGCTTCTGTTTATTTCAGATTTTCTTAAAGTAACTATCGATCTGTCTGCTTGACTGTTTATCTCAAAAAACGTGCGTGACACTATCATGACTACAAACCACTTGTTGGGCTTTTATGTAATAATCTCTCTCCCTCCCTCCCCCCCCCCCTCTCTCTCTCCATTCCTCCCTCTCTTTCTCTACCCCTCTCTCTCCCTCTGTCTTTCCCCATCTCTCTTTCTGTTAGTTTTCCTCGCCACTCTCACTCCCGCCTCTCTCTTCTCCCTCTCTCTCCCTTTCTTTCTCTATCACACACACACACTCTCTCTCTCTCGCTCCCTCCCTCCTTTCTCTCTATCGCCCTCTCTCTTTGTTGCTCTGACACGATGTGGACCATTGCTGTAAAGCCTTCCATCTGTTTCCTTCTCTGCTTCCTCTCATCCCTAAAGGCGTACGTAGCTCCAGAAGCAATGAAGCACATCTTGGCTGGAAGTGTAAAAGGTTAAACGTTTATCTGCAAATACAGTGTCCATGGGGGTTTGAGTTCCAATCCCGGCCTTGCCCTTTCTCCCAAGTTTGACTGGAAAATGAAAGTGACGGTCTCGTCATTTGAATGAGACGATAAACCGAGGTTACGCGTGCAACACGCAGTTGTCGCTCTGCACTAGAACCCACGGCAGCAAAAGCGTTGTCCTCTGACAAAATTATAAAAAGAAATCGACTGTGGTGGTTACACACACACACACACACACACACATATATATATATATATAGATATATAGATATATATATATATATGCATGCATGCATGCACTCGAGGCCTGTTGTGTCAGGCATCTGCCTACAAAATGTGGATCAGCGTGTATGGATTTCTCCAAAAGCAGTGACGCCTCCTTGAGAAACTGAAACTGTGTATAACCTGATTCTGCTGAAAGCGTTACACATTGCATTGAGCTGGATCACGCAAGACTATGCGCAATGTTAAATTATTCGTTTTACTACTACTACTACTACTACTACTACTACTACTACTACTACTACTACCGTATTGAACGTGAAGTGTTCCGTCACGGTGCGGCAGCCACCATGCGACAATCCACTGTGTGACCAGACAGACACAAAGCCTGACGGCACGTTGTGCCTCCCATACTCATCATGTCCTAACAGGTCAGACAGCGGGTGGACGGCTGTCTGAAAAGACAAAGCAGTGGGTTTCTTTGCTTCACAAGCACGACAGTTCTCTTCTCCCTTTCTGGACGGACAGCTGACACAGACCACAACCCAACACCAGATGTGTGTTTCGACCCCACGGTCTGACGGGCTCAATAGCCGAGTGCTTAAAGCGTTGGACTTTCGATCTGAGGGTTCCGGGTTCGAACCTCGGTAACGGTGCCTGGTGGGTAAAGGGTGGAGATTTTTCAGATCTCCCCGGTCAACGTATCTGCAGACCTGATTGTGCCTGGACCCGCTTCGAGTATATACGCAAGCAGAAGATCAAATACGCACGTTAAATATCCTGTAATCCATGTTAGCGTTCGGTGGGTTATGGAAACAAGAACATATCCAGCATGCACAGCCCCGAAAACGGAGTATGGCTGCCTACATGGTGGGGTACAAAACGGTCATACACGTAAAAGCCCACTACATACGAGTGAACGTGGGAGTTGTAGCCCACGAACGAAGAAGAAGTAGACCCCAGTGTCTGCCAGAAGCAAACAATTCAAACATACCACCCAGGCCAAACACACACACACACACACACACACACACAGAGAGAGAGAGAGAGAGAGAGAGAGCCACACACGTGTTGAATGGTGTCTTGGATGGTCGTGTTGTCAACATCTCACGAACAAACCCAGTCAGGGCCGACGTGTTGCTTTCAATAATTTCACGCGAAGGGACAGCAGAAGGAAACGAAAAGAAAGGCACTGACACAGAGACGAAACACATGAATGACGGAAACTTCAGTCGGAATAAAAATGTTGAAAGGTGGTGTAAAGTCAAGGGTACATGAAGATGTCGATAAAACCACGACTTTTCGAGTCTTAGGAATGACAAAGAAACTAAAGCTCGAAACGTCTTGGGTTTTTTAATTATTTTTTTATCTTCATATGTTAAGGTACCTTTGATTTTACACCACCTTTTATCATTTTAAACTTCGTTTCAAAAGGTCCAGCAGTCAGCAGCTTTTCATCTTCAATTAGGATAGGATCGAGAATTCAACGTGATAATTAACTGACTTGCTCACGATGATGAAATGAACAGAAAGAAAGAAGCGAATGAACGAAGGATCTGATGGATGAGAGATTGAAGAAAAAATGTATGAAAGAATGAACCAAAACGAGCCGATATGCAAAACCTGTCGGTCAAGTAACCAGGCTGGTTCAGCTGGGCAAGTTTGATCAACGGGTTCAAACGGACTTTTCTCCTGTCCTCGCCGGATGCCTCCCAGAAAAAACAAGAAAAGAAAAGAAACAACGAAACGTAATACAACAATAACAAACTGGAATAAGACAAACCAAACTACACTTGGTGGAAAAAGGGGAGACCAGTAAAGATAAAGCAGACAACACGAAGTGGAAAGAAGCGGAGATCAATATGAACGATTGCAGCAATGAGCGAGAGAAGGAAATGTCACGTTTTATCGACAGCGCCGGAGAAAGAGTGTTCTCCCTTTAGTTAATGCAGAGGTCTTCGTTTTTAGCACTGGGGTCTGTGTGTTTGTTGTGAGAGTCTTCTGTCGTTCATTCCTGCTGCAACCCCCCCCCCCACCCACCCCCAGGCGCCCCCCCCCCCCCCCCCCCCCCTCGCCGCCCCCTTTTTTTCTTTTCTTTTTTTAATAGGGTGGAGAGGGCGCTTAAAATGATTGCCCTTCGTCTGTCTGTCTCCGTCTTTGCTTCTTCATCTCTTTTTCTCTGTCTGTCTGTCTCTTTGCTGTCTGTCTATCCGTCCGTCCGTATGTCTGTGTGTCTATGTCTGTCTATGTCTGTCTCTGACTCTGTCTCTGTCTCAGTCGTGTGCACGTGTGGGTTTGTTTTTTTTTTGGTGGGGGGGGGGGGGGCGTGAATAGAGAACTAGATCGAATCATGAAGACCAGAACTTGAGAAAAAAAAGATGGATGGATAGATAGATAGATTGAAACAGGAAGATAAATTCGATATATACAATGATAAATAAACAAAACATACGCGCAAACACACACACACACACACACACACACACACACACACACACACACACACACACACACACACACACACACACACACACACACACACACACACACACACACAGAAAGAGAGAATGGGGGGGGAGGGGCTTTAACCAAAACTGAAATTATGAAATTAAAAAGTCAAATAACAAAAGCAGAATCGGCCAATTTGCCAGCCTGTCATTCCATGAGGAGAAACGCCAGCCACAGTCTGGGGCAAACACACCCAGTGTTGTGGAAGAGTGGACGAGTTGTGGAAAAAGAGAGGTGGGAATATCATCTGGTAATCTGGGGACAGATCTCTGGCACCATTGACCAGAACGTGACTGGTCCTTGTGTTGAGTCAGGCAGCGATTGACTCAACTGGGCTATCTTATTTTGCTTCATTTTGTTTTGTTTTGTTTTGTTTTCATGTTGTGTTGTTTCATCTTATTCATCTCATCCAAATAGCCAGCACCCAGACCACCGTCCAAACTGTACTGGCGGTGGGGTGAAAAACCATGGTCCTGTGCCTGGCCCGAACCTGCGGACACTCTCTTTACTTTCGTGCGTGTAGCCACAAGGCCACCGCTTCACTATTTAACCCCCATACCCCGCCCTCACCCCGTTACCATGACGTAATCGTTTTATTATTTTAACCCAATCTGCTACTTAAGTCCTGTGGCGATGGGCGAGTGGCGAAACAGCAGTTGCGGATACACTTGAAGCTGTTGTCACAAACCTGCACACAGGCAGCCTTGGGCACTGGTGTCGTTCTCAGCAATAACGAAGCAGCAGTGGACTACGGCGGCCCCTTGGGTGTCTGAGCAGCACTCTTTAGGAATCGCTTTGCTCACCACCATGGTGGTGTCGGATAGAGAAGGTGCCTCAAACACAGCCTGCCTCAGCTCACCCTGGCGAGCACACCGCTGCTGGTGGGGGTCCCTATCAGCGGTTGAAGTACAAGTGAAGATGCTGAACTTCATCACCGTGGAACGTGCGCACCCTGTTGGGCAACGCCAAGGCAGACAGGCCAGAAAGAAGAACAGCACTGGTCACCAAAGAACTAGCCCGCCACAACGTGGACGTTGCAGCACTCGATGAAACATGCTTAGCGGACAAGGGTCAGCTCACCTAACGTGATGGAGGGTAGGCCTTTATCTAGAATGGTCGCAGCAGCACTGAACGAGAGGCAGGTGTTGTATTCACCATCAGATCTCGCCTCACTCCTAAACTTGCCTGGCTTCCAGAGGACATTAACGATCACCTATTGACGCTTCAGCTCCCGCATGGAAACAAGAAGAGAGCAACGCTTGTCAGTGCATGTGTGTATTGCACTTGCTTCCTCGTCAGACGCTGTGTGCATTACACCGGTACATACATTCCCAAGGTTTATCACTTGGCATTTGTTCATCTTTACAGACGTTCAGTTGAATCCCAAGATGTATCACTTTATATATGTCCAGTTGAATCCCAAGATGCATCACTTTATATAAGTCCAGTTGAATCCCAAGATGCATCACTTTATATAAGTCCAGTTGAATCCCAAGATGTATCACTTTATATAAGTCCAGTTGAATCCCAAGATGCATCACTTTATATAAGTCCAGTTGAATCCCAAGGTTTATCACTTTACACAAGGTCAGCTTTACATCAGTCCAGTTGAATCCCAAGGTTTATCACTTTACACAAGGTCAGCTTTACATAAGTCCAGTTGAATCCCAAGGTTTTCTCACTTTACGTAAGTTCAGATGACTTTACATACGTTCAGTTGAATCGTATTTATGGCTTTACACAAGTCCATGCTGTTGAATCCCAAGGTTTATGACTGTTGAGATAAATAAAATCCCAAAGTTTATCACTTACATACGTTTTTTTTTTTGTTTTTGTTTTTTTTTTTTTCAATCCCGAGGATCATCACTTTTCATCAGTGTTGTTGAATTCCAAGGTTTATCACTTTACATAAGGTCAGTTTACTCTTTACAATAAGCTCAGCTGAATCCCAATGTATATCACTTTCCACAGATTCGGTTGATAAAACGGGGGGGAAAAAACCGAATGAAAGGCGAAATGATGATGATAATAATAATAATAATAATAATAATAATAATAAGGATGATAGAAAGCCGATGTTTGGACTCATTACTGTTCATCAACTATTAGGAGAGCTTTCTTGAAGGTGACTTGAGTGGAAACGTCGATTTTATGTATTTATTTATTTATCTACTGAATTATATGCAATCACCTCCCAGCCTTTAAAATCGTCTTTTACATTGCTTCAATGATCCTATTGTCAGTGGTGCTTTCTTCCATAAATTGAATCGCATTATGTTTCTTTTAATTTTTTTTTCTTTTTCTTCTTGTTTCTTTCCATTGCAGGCGGTCTGTCTTCTTGTTTCTTTCCATTGCAGGCGGTCTGTCTTCTGGTTTCTTTCCATTGCAGGTGATCTGTCTTCTGGTTTCTTTCCATTGCAGGCGGTCTGTCTTCTGGTTTCTTTCCATTGCAGGCGGTCTGTCTTCTGGTTTCTTTCCATTGCAGGTGATCTGTCTTCTGGTTTCTTTCCATTGCAGGTGATCTGTCTTCTGGTTTCTTTCCATTGCAGGCGGTCTGTCTTCTGGTTTCTTTCCATTGCAGGTGATCTGTCTTCTGGTTTCTTTCCATTGCAGGTGATCTGTCTTCTGGTTTCTTTCCATTGCAGGCGGTCTGTCTTCTGGTTTCTTTCCATTGCAGGTGATCTGTCTTCTGGTTTCTTTCCATTGCAGGTGATCTGTCTCCTGGTTTCTTTCCATTGCAGGTGATCTGTCTCCTGGTTTCTTTCCATTGCAGGCGGTCTGTCTTCTGGTTTCTTTCCATTGCAGGTGATCTGTCTTCTGGTTTCTTTCCATTGCAGGCGGTCTGTCTTCTGGTTTCTTTCCATTGCAGGCGGTCTGTCTTCTGGTTTCTTTCCATTGCAGGCGGTCTGTCTTCTGGTTTCTTTCCATTGCAGGTGATCTGTCTCCTGGTTTCTTTCCATTGCAGGTGATCTGTCTCCTGGTTTCTTTCCATTGCAGGTGATCTGTCTCCTGGTTTCTTTCCATTGCAGGCGGTCTGTCTTCTGGTTTCTTTCCATTGCAGGCGGTCTGTCTCCTGGTTTCTTTCCATTGCAGGCGGTCTGTCTTCTGGTTTCTTTCCATTGCAGGCGGTCTGTCTCCTGGTCCCATCTGTTACCGGAAGCGACTCAGTGCCACAAACGGTGAAGTGCATGCTGGGAAACGACACCACATGCCCAGCCCACCACTGTTGTGTGAAAAAGGTGTGTGTGTGTGTGTGTGTGTATGTGCGCGCGCGCGCGCGCGCGTGTGTGTGTGTGCGCGCGTGTTTGTACGCTTATGCGTCTGTGTATGTGTTTGTATGTGTGTGTGAATACGTGCGCGAGACCCAGTGTATGTGAGTATATTTTTCCTTATTGGTACTAAGTGGGTGAGGAGACAGACAAGATAATGGAAGAAATATTTTAGCGAGTTCAGTTTTCAGTCTTCAGTCTCTCACTCTCTCAGTAAACAAACAAAAAACAGACAAGGAATTTTCCCCTGAGCCAAATATAATTATTAAGACCAAAAAAAAAAGAAAAAAGTTTTTCATTCACTCTCTCTCTCTTCATCTTGAAAAAAAAAATAATTTTAAGAAAACCAGGAACAAATGTCTTGACTGTCACAAGTCAATTCTCTCTGCACAACCTGATGATCCAATCCCAGGATCGCCTCAGTCCTAGGCCGGCCAGTAGTCTACTCACAGTAGTGTCAAGTCAATGTCCACCCCACTCACTCGTGGGAAACTCGGGCACCTCCTCAAGTAACATTCCAGTTCCACAAGGTCCCTCCACTCCGTGGCCGGTCAACATGGAGCCCTGATGTTCGAAACAGTCAAGGCACACAGACCACATCATCCGAGCTCTGATGCATTCAGACTGACGTCACAGCACACACACACACACACACACACACACACACGAACATGCACAGCTCACGATTCACCCACACTTACCACGTGCAAAATATTTTCACATTCAGACAGGTAATCTAAATGTACAAAAAAAATTTTCGTTCTTCCTCTGGCCACAGGCATTCGAAACTCACTCTGTCACACTTATTTATTTGTGTGTGTGTGTGTGTGTGTGTGTGTGTGTGTGTGTGTGAGAGAGAGAGAGAGAGAGAGAGAGAGAGAGAGAGAGAGAGTGCGCGCGCGTGTTTGTACGCTTATGCGTGTGTGTATGTGTTTGTATGTGTGTGTGAACAAGTGCGCGAGACCCAGTGTATATGAATATGTTTTTCCTTATTTATTTGTGTGTGTGTGTGTGTGTGTGTGTGTGTGTGGATCAGAGTATGTGTGTTGAGTCACGGTGGGAAGTGTGTGCGTGTGTGTGTGTGTGTGTGTGTGTGATTTCAACAATGCGCACATGGCTTTCCCTTTTGCCTGCCTGCCTGCTCCCCCCCCCAAACCCCCCCCGCCCCCCACCCCCACGCCGCCTCTCTCTCTCTCTCCATTATATGCAGTTGAGTGTGTGCTAGTTTTCCGCTTTTTTGTTATTCTGTGTGAATAAGACTAAATGCAGATAATGACTGTTTTTCTCATTTTCAGGTTACAACTGTGTTATGTTACATATCTGATTATATTACCTCTGTAATGTTTGTTTACACCACCCCTTCATGAGGGGCCATGGTCTATATTGAATAAAACATCCGTATCCGTATCCGTATCTCTCTCTCCATTGTTATTTTTCATTCGCAAAATATACCGCAGAAGCATATTATATCAAAAGGAAAAAATTGACCTCAGTTTGATATTAAACTGAATGATTGTAAGATGATATAGAAAAATGTAAGGTAACAGACAGATTGATAACCAAAAAAGTTCAGCTGTATGGTTGGATGATCGGACGTCTGTATTTTTTATGTCAATTAATTGACTGTTATACATGAGTAATATGGAATATCAATCAATGTCATGTGTGAGATTGTACAAATGTATATGGGTTTTGAAATGTTTACTTTAGTCGTGTGTTATTTCCCTTTATCATTTCTCGCTTTCGCTTCATCTGTCACTTTCACAAGTTGAATTATCCCCCTTGGCAGTAGAGCTGTAAAACGCTATTTGCCAACAGAAAAAGTGTCAGTGTCAGTGTGTGTGTCTCTCTCTGTGTGTCTCTGTTCCTCTCTCTGTGTCTCTCTGTCTGTGTCTCTCTGTCTCTCTCTGTGCCTCTGTGTGTGTGTGTGTGTGTGTGTGTGTGTGTGTGTGTGTGTGTGTGTGTGTGTGTGTGTGTGTGTGTGTGTGTGTGTCTCTCTCTCTCTCTCTGTTGCAAGCTGATCTGGAGGCCCCGGCAAGGCCTGTGTGGTGCAGGTGGTGACGTTCTGTGGTGACGTTCTGTGGTGCAGGTGGTGACGTTCTGTGGTGACGTTCTGTTCTGTACCTGTGTGGTGCAGGTGGTGACGTTGTGTGGTGCAGGTGGTGACGTTCTGTGGTGCAGGTGGTGACGTTGTGTGGTGCACTGAGGTGGTGACGTTGTGTGGTGCAGGTCGTGACGTTCTGTGCCTGTGTGGTGCAGGT
Organism: Babylonia areolata; assembly: GCF_041734735.1. Lineage (NCBI taxonomy): Eukaryota > Metazoa > Mollusca > Gastropoda > Neogastropoda > Buccinidae > Babylonia > Babylonia areolata. The sequence continues at coordinate 51,660,240 of NC_134898.1, forward strand.
CCTGACGTTGTGTGGTACACTGAGGTGGTGACGTTCTGTGCCTGTGTGGTGCAGGTCCTGACGTTGTGTGGTACACTGAGGTGGTGACGTTGTGTGGTGCAGGTGGTGACGTTCTGTGGTGATGTTATGTGGTGTAGGTGGTGACGTTATGTGGTGTAGGTGGTGACGTTCTGTGGCGGTGACGTTCTGTGGTGATGTTTTGTGGTGTAGGTGGTGACGTTATGTGGTGCAGATGGTGATATTGTGTGGTGTAGGTGGTGACGTTCTCTGGTGACGTTCTGTTCTGTACCTGTGTGGTGCAGGTGGTGACGTTGTGTGGTGCAGGTGGTGACGTTGTGTGGTGCAGGTGGTGACGTTGTGTGGTGCACTGAGGTGGTGACGTTGTGTGGTGCAGGTCGTGACGTTCCGGGACCCCAGCAAAGAGCCCCTGGTGGGCACGGAGTGCCAGCCCCTGCTGTCTGAGGGCGCCATGTGTTTGAGGACCCCCGAGGACTACCTGTGTCCCTGTGTGCCTGCCCTGGTCTGTGACCTCGCCGCCTTCCATACCATGGGCTACTGCAGGCCCGGCCGTCACCTGCATGCTGCCCCCACCCTGTGACTCCGAACCTCTGTGTGTGTGTGTGTGTGTGTGTGTGTGTGTGTGTGTGTGTGTCTGTGTGTGTCTGTGTGTGTCTGTGTTGTACATGTATGATTATGCAACGTAATACCTACAGTTGATAATGTATTTCATCCCGTAATGGAATGTCCAGCCTACGTGGATTTTGCATTTGTATTTCTTTTTATCACAACAGATTTCTCTGTGTGGAATTCGGCCTGCTCTCCCCAGGGAGAGCGCGTCGCTATACTACAGCGCCACCCTATTTTTTTTTTGTTTGTTTGTTTCTTTTTTTCTTTTTTTTTCTGCGTGCAGTTTTATTTGTTTTTCCTATCGAAGTGGATCTTTTTACAGATTTTTATCAGGAACAACACTTTTGTTGCCATGGGTTCTTTTACGTGCGCTAAGTGCATGCTGCACACGGGACCTCGGTTCATCGTCTCATCCGAATTTCCATGTTAAATGTTTGCTCTCTGTGTGTGTGTGCGTGTGCGTGCGTGCGTGCGTGTGCGTGTGCGTGTGCGTGCGTGTGTGTGTGTGTGTGTGTGTGTGTGTAACAGAAAATCTGCGTACAATGTTTTTATGGTGATAGAATATATGTTGAAAAGAAATGGTCGTTGCCCAAATTGATATGCCATGTTTGTAGACTGAGACTGTAGGCTGTGTTTGTTTTTTGTGTTTTGTTTGTTGTTGTTTCGCCAAAATGATAGCAATGAGAAAATAAAGATGCTGCATTATCAAGCTTTCATTACTGGCTTTTCCTGTAGTGCTGTTACTAGATCTTGTTCTTTCAGCTCACTGAATGCCTGGACTGTCTGTCCAGCTGATGATGTTTCATTTTGCTGGTTTCTTCAACAGCAATTTCGTCTTTTTGTGTATGCCTATGGGGATTCTGCTTTCCCCGAGATGCCTGTTTTGGGCCACGTTTCTTTGGGGAACCTTTGAATGTGATCGCAATATTACCAGACAACAGGAACAGAATGCTGGTGCATCTAAGACATCTGTTGTACTGTCACAATCTCTGCATTCTCTTTGTTTTACAACTACACGTTTCTGTGTCTCTTTTGGAAATAAAAAGAAGAGGAAAAAAAGATCATCAGCTATGCGCAGTGGCAGCCCCTGCAGAACAACATCCACAGCATCTTGGCGGACGTGAGTGCGGATCTTTCCTCGTGAGGTCTTTTTGTATGTCCTCACTGTCTGTCAGTATGTCAACGGAAAAGGAATGGTGGTTATATTTTTGATAAATGGACAGCATCAATAATCCATTGTGAGGAACGTCGGGGGCAGGTCGGTATAGTGGCCCAACCTGTCCTGACCCGCCCTGTCCAACCTGTCCTGACCCGCCCTGCCCAACCTGTCCTGACCCGCCCTGCCCAACCTGTCCTGACCCGACCTGTCCAACCTGTCCTGACCCGACCTGTCCCGACACAGCCTGTCCAACCTGTCCCGACACAGCCTGTCTCGACCCAACCTGTCCCGACCCAACCTGTCCCGACTCAACCTGTCCCGACCCAACCTGTCCTGTCCAACCTGTCCCGACCCAGCCTGTCCAACCTGTCCCGAACCAACCTGTCCTGTCCAACCTGTCCCGACCCAACCTGTCCAACCTGTCCCGACCCAACCTGTCCCGACCCAGCCTGTCCAACCTGTCCCGACCCAACCTGTCCTGTCCAACCTGTCCCGACCCAACCTGTCCCGACCCAACCTGTCCTGTCCAACCTGTCCCGCCCCAGCCTGTCCAACCTGTCCCGATCCAACCTGTCCCAACCTAACCTGTCCAACCTGTCCTGACCAAACCTGTCCCCGGTGGCGTAAGTTTAAGATTTTTAATTACCATTCATAAATAAACCAGTAACATTCAGATGGAGATTTAAGCATTAGCACGTTGCTAAATCTTTAAATAACCCAATAAGCAATTGGCACACTAATTATTAAAGAACTCTGCTGATTCGTAAAGGCACGTAAAAGACATGAAACTTTCACTTTCAAGTCACACCACAATAACAATACAAGAGAATGGAAATTACCTTTCTGGAAAGAAAGCAGCAGACCACTTCATAGACGTCTGTGAAAACATCAGCAATCTGGAAGTCCCTTCTGAACACAGAGCTGCAGTGCACAGGGCCCAAGGTGAACTTCATGAGAAAGAGCCCCAAGAGGAAGTCATGACCACAGCTTTCACAGAGAAAGAGCTGAAGGAAGCGTTGCAGAGCTTCAACCTGAAGAAGTCACCTGGACCAGACGGAATCACAAATGAAATGATTCTGCATCTTGGGATGAAGAGCAAGGCAGTCCTTTTAACAATCTTCAAAACAAAAAACCAACAACAAAAAACGATGGACTGACAACATTGCAGAATGGACAGGAAAAAACAACTTTGCAGAGATCCAGGCTTTGACACACAACCGACTTGGACAGACCTGCAGGAATCTGGCAAACAGTTCCGTGCAACGCTTCACAGAGTTGAGGGAGAAGTGGGGAGAAGACAGTGATCATGCCCAGTTAATACCTGTATTGAACAGCTTTGTCAATGAATGTCCACCCTTCCCATTGCCATGCCGTTTCTTTGCTTTAGTCATTTATGACATCTGATGGAGTCTCCCGTCGGTCCGACGGATGAGTAGGCTGCCTGACCAGCACAGGTGACTTTTTTTTTTTTTTTTTTTTTTTTTTTTTTTTTAGTGAGGAGGAGTTGTGCAGTCCCTTCTCCACTCCCTCGCCTACCGACGCTCACAGTCCCGCAGGTGCAGATACTGCCACGTGTAGGACGGCCTCGGCAGGTGCAGGTTTTTTCTTCGGAGCTCCGTCTCCTAGGAGGACTTCCAGCCAAGGATAAGAGCTCCCCCTGCCCTTTGGTCATCCTCTTCCGCCTTCACAGCCGTTGGGAAAGGTTTCTTCCTCCGCCTGGTCCGTCGTTGGGAAACTTCACATGCGGCAGGTAGTACTTGGTTACATGGTACCAGTAGCAAGGGCTATGCCCCTGACCTGACGCTGACATCACATATTGTGTAATTAGAGTTTGTACATGTTTCCACTCTAGTCAGGCATTTATTTTGTATGCTGATTATCACCAGTAGGAATGACTGCTGTTATGTTGTCAGTGACATTTTTGTTTGCGTTACTTTTGCTGAGAAGTTGTGAAAGTTACTTCGTGTACATTTTCTTTGAGACAACACAACCTTTTCATTCAAAATCTAAATGTTCTTACATTCAAACTATGCGGTGCTTTTCGAAACTATGCGTTTTTTAATTCCATATTTTCACTAGATCTTACTTTGACGGTTATTCGTTGGAGAAAAGGATTGATTGTGTTCATACATGTGAAGTGGCTGTGTCGGAAACGAAGATTTTTCTTCTTTCTTTTTCAGTTTGCAGAAAGATTCTCATTATGCTCCATTCTGATGCTGACTTAAACTGTCTTTTTCTCTTTCCACAATAATCCTAAAGTTCAAGTGGAACAACACTTTGTGTTCCAAGCCATTACGTCAGTTAGTTGGTTTTGTTCTTTCAAAAATAAAAAGTCGGTTTTCTTTCAAAAATAGATTTTGTTTTTTTACATCTTGGTGATTGAAAACTGCTCTCTCTCTCTCTCTCTCTCTCTCTCTCTCTCTCTGTGTGTGTGTGTGTGTGTGTGTGTGTGTGTGTGTGTGTGTGTTTGAGTGTGAGTGTGTGTGTGTGTGTGTGTGTGTGTGTGTGTGTGTGTTTGTGTGTTGTACGTGTTAGGTCTGTCGCTCCATCTATATGTACATACACAAGAAAATCATCAACACATGCTAAATTCAGGAGACAGTTGCAAAGCAACAGGTCTTTCAAAGGTGCTTCTGGTGCTTAATTAAGGTCAGGCAGAACAGACCGAAGCAAACTTGGGAACAACGTCAACGACTGCCGACTTAACACACTCAGAGTATCCAAATCCAAGCGAAAACAACAGGATTTCAGCTGATTATCAGTGATCAACCCCTCTCCCTTAACACCATCATTATTTTTCTTCGGTGTCATTGGGGGCGCCTCTCACATCCTCCCCCTCCCCCTCCCCCCCCCCACCTTCCCCGCCCACGTGATACATAGGAGCGCATACAGGTCAAACCCACACCCGAGGCGCACGCGGAACAACTGGCAAAAGCAAGACGAGTCTTCATTTTGCAATGCTGTCTGTCCGTGGGCCTGGCCTGTTCTCGGTCCAGTCCAGTAGTGTGCAATAGTGTGTGTGTGTGTGTGTGTGTGTGTGTGTCTGTGTGTGTTGGAAGTCTTGAAATGAACTTTTTTCTTTCTTATAAATTTCTGTTCATTTCTTGGTTTTGTCGCGTTTGAATTCATGTTGTTAACTAAAAAGACGTGCCAATCAGTATACCTACTAGATCGACTCTTGATCAATTAGACATCATAACTGTGCATTGAAACATGGGGGTTTTGGTGTGGGGTTTTTGTTGTTGTTGCTGTTGTTATTGGTTTTTTGTTGTTGTTGTTGTCGTTTTTTTTTCTTCCTTGTTTTTTATCCGTCATTGGCATCGCCCAAAAAGAGAGACATTGAGATTCAGTTAATGATGTATCTCTCTCTCTCTATATATATATACTCGTATATATATATATATATATATATATATATATATATGTGTGTGTGTGTGTGTGTTTGACAGGGGGTACGCGGCTTGTCTTCTTTAACGTATGAAATGAAGAGACGTCATTTAAAAAAAATAAAAAAAAAAGAAAAAAAAGTCCTGTATAAGTGATATTCTGCAGCGATTTGTAGGCTTTACCAGATTTTTTTTAGGGTATTAAAAAAAAAAAAAAAAAAAAAAAATCCCATGCCCAGTTTAGTTCTGTTCCTGTAATTTCTGTTTGCGTAAGTTGTCAGCTTCGGCAAAAAACTTGGCGAGTGATGTTATATAATGTCTATCTGTTTGTAGTTGACCAGCCAGGTCATTTCTTTTTCTTGGATGATTTAAAGAAGTTATTTTTGTCTCGTATGTTCTTCACAGCGAAATAAAAAGTGAAATTCACTTTCTATACTTTCATCTTTTGTTCGTATTGTGTAAATACTTCTCGGCTCCGTTCGAGTATCCTACCATTTCTGACTAGCGGAGAGAGATCGTCTTCGTTCGGAAATGAGCCACTGAATCGACGTGCCTTTTGCTTGAAACGGGTTCAAACCACTAGCTGATAGATATCTGTCTGCAAATCACAGCTGAACTTCACACATGTTAAATAATATCCTTATTCTCTATCTTAGAATGCCATTTTGCTGAAAGGATGCAATTATACGTTCTTTCATTAATTTCCGAAATGAAAAGTTAATAATTTTCTACGCCCTGGTTACGAATTCGATTCCACTTTCAAAAAGCACCTTTTTGACATAAAAAGCAAGTATTGTTCTCCAGTTTCATTTAAAATAATTATTGTGTGATTAACATATTGTACGCCTATTTATTCTATTTCTTATCGACAGATTAACTGGATGAGCCGATACCTTATGCATTTGACTTTTGCACACCCTTGAAGAGGGTGCCTGTCTGTTTCTCCATAAACCATTTTGTTAGAGGCATGCAGAGGACAGACAGACAGACACACACACACACACACATACACACAGAGGGAGGGACGTTGAGAGGGAGCACTTTCCCTGCCATTTTCTAAGTGATATTCTCAAATGAGACAAATAATTCAATAACTCCCTATCCTCTACAGTCCAGCTCTCAACCTCTCAAAACATAATAATCAATTCCCTTAATCTGGATTACACCCCCCGAAAACGGAGTGTGGCTGCCTACATGGCGGGGTAAAAACGGTCAGACACATAAGAACCCACTCATGTACATACGAATGAACGTGGGAGTTACAGTCCACAAACGAAGAAGAAGAGAAGGATGAATTTGGATTACCTCTCTCTCTCTCTCACACGTATACAAACACATGCGCGCGCGCGCGCACACACACACACACACACACACAAAAACTCAAACCAAAACTAAAACGAAGGTTCATGCATTTATTAATTGCAAAATCGAACACATAACTTAGGAAGACAAGCCAAAAAAAACAACAACAAACAAACAAACAAACAAACAAAAAAAGAATAAAAAAAGCCATCTTCAAAAAATCATGCAAATTAATTAAATTATGTGCATAAGTATTATCAAGAACCCAAACAAAAATGGTATTAACTGGTCAACCAGCGTCTGGCTTGTTAAAAAAAAAAAAGAAAAAAAAAAAAAAACCCAGAAAAATAATGGAAAAGAATCTAAAGGCAGAGAACAGCAACTGAAACATCCGACAACACGATGATCCATGAGAATTTAAACACACACACACACACACACACACACATGTAAACATCGCCTTCATCAAAATGTGCCCACATTGTTTTAAAAACTAGAGAAGAGTTGAAGTCTGATTACAGAAATAATGCAACTGCAAACCAATCAACTGCAAACAATATTTCAAATACAATCAACTCAAGTGAATAAAGAAGTAAATCTATATAACTACATGAAATATAGAAATACTATGATAACTGGTTTCTGTTTCTCGCACACACAAACTGATGAAGTGCATACATGTATACACCCACTACATAGTCAGTCTCTTACCCTTCTCCCCTCCCACACACTTCTTGTATTATGTATTATCTTATGTACAGCTGTGCTAAGCATCAACTGGAAAATGCTCATTTTATGTGTTAAACACATAAATATGCCAGTTGAAATGACATACTGTCAGACTACTATAAATCCTTTCATACACACACATACACACACACAAATACACACTCTCTCTCTCCCTTGCACACACACACACTCACACACATGTACATGCTCGCGCGCATGCGTGCGCGCACACACACACACACGCACACACATACAATGGTAAAATGAATTGCACTCAAACATTTATGGATCCTGTTTAGAAGATGAAGAATTCAAAAACAAACTAGCATTTCAAAAGTAGACCTTAGCAAGCATAAAATTAATCTAACTAAATATGCACAACACACACACACACACACACACACACACACACACAGCATTAAAACTGAAGGAAAATACAGTTAAAAAGAAAAACAAGTATCTAAAATTTTTAATCAGAAGGAAAATAATTTTCAAATGTCCAGACTTTCAAACAGAAGGGGGAAAATAGCACAATTCAAATTCAGATTAATAATTATAATGCACAATATTTCATGAAAAAGTAATATGACAAATAAGAAAAACAAACAGAAAGCTTCCATAGATACATGTGAAAGGAGTTAATGAATATTTCATACACCATATGTAACTGTTCATGCATCCCACATAAATGCTCACTGATACAAAATGTTATTTGAGTGGATGTGTCATTTTGTATGACGTGAGCAAAACTGCAATATGTGTGTAGAGAGTGAATGCGTCATTCTGCATAAAGCAAGTGAATGTGTCATTCTGTATAATCAAATCATGTCAGTGAATGTGTCATTCTGTGAAAAGTAAGTGTCATTCTGTATAAAATGAGCGAAAGTGTCATTCTGTATAAAGTGACTGTGTTACTCTGTGTAAAGTATGTGAATGTGTCATTCTGTACAAAGTGACTATCATTCTGTATAAATCATGTGAGCGAATGTGCTATTCTGTGTAAAGTGTGTGTGTGTGTGTGTTATACTGAGTAAAGTGGGTGAATGTCATTCTGTATAAAATGACTGTGTCATTCTGTACACAGTCAGTAAATGTGTCATTCTGAATAAAGTGTGTAAAACTACACAGTGGGTCTCCTGTGGGACTTGTGAGTTGCAACTCACTCATGTAGTCCAAACAGTTTGCTACACTACAACTCACACATGTAGTCCAAACAGTTTGCAACAACTCACATATGTAACCCCAACAGTCTGCTACAACTGACACATGCAGTGCTAATAGTTTGCAACAACTGACACATGTCGTCTAAATGGTTTGCTACAACCCACATATGTAAGTCAGTTTCAGTCTGGTTCATGGCACCATCCACTCAGCCGATAAAGCTGAGCTGAGAGATTTTTCTTTTCTTTTTTAACCACCATTTTCATAACCTAGAGGGGGGCCTGTCTCTTTACCTCCTTATCACGACACTGACAAAATGGGGTCTGACAAATTTCACAGGGCAGTAGGAATTCCTGTTATTTTGGGTATGCCAAGGGGCAGAAGATGACACCTCAGTTCAGACAACCAGCTTGGAGCTCAGCCCAGCACTGCAGACACCCTACTGGGCAGGCATTTCATTCAACAAACAATTCGACTTCTGTCTGCAGGTAGATATTCATCATTCCTGGTATCTGTCTCTATGTCAAGCACCAGTGCTTTAACAGGTGCAGTGGTTGAATGGAAACAATAACATACACAGCATGCACACCCCACAAAAAGGAATATGGCTGCTTACATGGCAGGGTGAATAAACAAAATGGTCATACACATAAAATGTTACATGTCTGTGTCAGTATGTGTGTGTGTGTGTGTGTGTGTGTGTGTGTGTGTGTGTGTGTGTGTGTGTGAATGAAGCCTGACTGAATGATGCAGGAAATGGATGATGAGTGCCCATTGACATCTGTCTGTCAGTTCTACCAAGGCAGGCTGCCTGTGGTGCAAAGGACTCCGTGTTAGTAAAACGCTTAGTGCTTGGTCTCTAACCAAGGACAGTCGTTACACAAGTATCTGTATTTTACAATATCATCATAATAGCTACCTCCACAATCCTCCACATGCTGATAGCAGGATCTTTAAGATGTGCATTTTTTTTTCACTCATGCAAGTATACACATGCAAAGGTTCTCAGGTGCTGTCAACTCTCTACACACTTTAACCTGGGAGACGGCAACACCCCTCAGCGTTCAGTAAGTACCTGTTGATGGCAACACCCCATCCCCCTCCTTATTCAAAATAATAAAACTGTGCTGGTGTGTACATTTCCATGCATGTCATTGTTCAAAGATTTTTATAATACCCAGTCATTCCTGAAATTTATTGTTTTGGGTTTTTTAATATGTCATTTTCACACACACACTACTCTGGTTCCTTTCCTCCCAATACAGAAGAATAACCAAGGACATATCAATGTGTCAATGGCTGCAGGCCAACATGAGGGCACTAAACACATTATCCATTCATATAACGATATATAAAAAATTAATAAGCAAACAGAAAAAACAGAAAAGAAAATCTATGCCTTAGATATTTTGAATACCAAATAATCTTTCATAATGACCCAAATCTCGAAACAATCAGAAGATACAACAATTCTGACAGCATGTATAATACAAACAACAAAAAACAGTGAATAAAAAAACCAACAAAAAACATGAAGATTCATATTGTTGGTGGGCTTAAGGGGTGAAAATGTGTCATTCATTCATCAACGGTTTTCTATATAGCACAAAGCTGTCTTCAAGCTGTATCATTCATCAACGGTTTTCTTTATAGCACAAAGCTGTCTTCAAGCTGTATCATTCATCAACGGTTTTCTTTATAGCACAAAGCTGTCTTCAAGCTGTATCATTCATCAACGGTTTTCTATATAGCACAAAGCTGTCTTCAAGCTGTATCATTCATCAACGGTTTTCTATATAGCACAAAGCTGTCTTCAAGCTGTATCATTCATCAACGGTTTTCTTTATAGCACAAAGCTGTCTTCAAGCTGTATCATTCATCAACGGTTTTCTTTATAGCACAAAGCTGTCTTCAAGCTGTATCATTCATCAACACATTTCTTCAGAGCACAAAGCTGTCTTCTAATTGCCTAACTGTATCATTAACCAACAGCTTCCACATCAACCTATATCATCAAATAAGAGCAGTCTAGAACTCTGCTAAAGAATAAGCCACAATACAACACTGGCGTTCTGGTCATAATGGCAGTTTAATAGCTGAACATTTAACTCTCGCTGGGTGCAGACATCTGTTTCCTAATGTACAAACAATTCCTCAAACCTCTGAACTGTCTGGGAACAATAAAAGAAGGACTTCGTTCCTGCCAACAGCAGCAAATTGACTAAATCTGAAGAATTTTAGCAAATTTTTGATTAACTGCCTAACAGTGCTACTTTCATCTATTCACTCATTTAAGATTTCTAACTCCACGTTTTAGAATGATTGAGATTCTATACAGTAGATCTGGACAGTAAGTTAGGCATTTTACCCCATCTCACCCCCACCTCTCCCAAAAAACAACAACAACAAAAACAAACAAACAAACAAAAAACACCTGATAAAATGGCTGCACTGTGACAGAAATTTCCTTTCCTTTTTTTCTTTTTTTTTTCCAAATAGAAATGAGATTTGAGTTACCAAAACCATTGCTCTACAACAGAAATGAATTATTTTCATAATCTTCAACACCCTGATTATAGAGGAGGCTGAATTTGGTTTCAAAAACTTCTGCTGAGACTCTAGATAAAAGATGACATTTTGATTTCAAATTGGGGACAGTAACAAACTTGACGAGTTGCCCAGTGACGAGGGCACAATGTAAGGTGTGATGCAGGTATGCACACAACTAGAATGTGACCCAGGTCCAACGCTCAGCTTATATCACAGACTGACACAAGCTTACAGTTGGGCCAACAGCAAAGTGAGAGCTGTATGATCAATGGTTTCTCCATTGCAATGTGAAGCCATTTATAGCTTAGTCTTTTGTGAAGGACTATGACTCTCAAACTAGAAGGCAAAATTGCACTTGCTCTTAGTGGGCTAGTTGGCCTTTGGGAACTATTTTAACACCAACTGTCCAAAATCCCTCCTGAGTGAGAGAGTGAGGATCTAACTCGAGCAAGTCACTCTCCTCAATAATCAAATTCTCACCCAAATAGTTGGGAAAGCAGTTGCCTCCTCTGCTGTTCTGATGATCAGAGTTGGACACAACTATGATACATTCATCATACAGAGAGGGTGACCGGCATTACTTGACGTATACATCAACATCTTTTTCATGATTCAAGCAATGAGAGGTATCCATCATCATCATGTGATTCAAGCAATGAGAGGTATCCATCATCATCATCGTGTGATTCAAGCAATGAGAGGTATCCATCATCATCGTGTGATTCAAGCAGTGAGAGGTATCCATCATCATCATCGTGTGATTCAAGCAATGAGAGGTATCCATCATCATCATGTGATTCAAGCAATGAGAGGTATCCATCATCATCATCGTGTGATTCAAGCAGTGAGAGGTATCCATCATCATCATGTGATTCAAGCAATGAGAGGTATCCATCATCATCATCGTGTGATTCAAGCAGTGAGAGGTATCCATCATCATCATGTGATTCAAGCAATGAGAGGTATCCATCATCATCATCGTGTGATTCAAGCAGTGAGAGGTATCCATCATCATCATGTGATTCAAGCAATGAGAGGTATCCATCATCATCGTGTGATTCAAGCAATGAGAGGTATCCATCATCATCTTGTGATTCAAGCAGTGAGAGGTATCCACCATCATCATCATCGTGTGATTCAAGCAATGAGAGGTATCCATCATCATCATCATCGTGTGATTCAAGCAATGAGGTATCCACCATCATCATGTGATTCAAGCAATGAGAGGTATCCATCATCATCATCGTGTGATTCAAGCAATGAGAGGTATCCATCATCATCGTGTGATTCAAGCAATGAGAGGTATCCATCATCATCGTGTGATTCAAGCAATGAGAGGTATCTATCATCATCATGTGATTCAAGCAATGAGAGGTATCCATCATCATCGTGTGATTCAAGCAATGAGAGGTATCCATCATCATCATCGTGTGATTCAAGCAATGAGAGGTATCCATCATCATCATGTGATTCAAGCAATGAGAGGTATCCATCATCATCTTGTGATTCAAGCAGTGAGAGGTATCCATCATCATCGTGTGATTCAAGCAATGAGAGGTATCCATCATCATCGTGTGATTCAAGCAATGAGAGGTATCCATCATCATCGTGTGATTCAAGCAATGAGAGGTATCCATCATCATCGTGTGATTCAAGCAGTGAGAGGTATCCATCATCATCGTGTGATTCAAGCAATGAGAGGTATCCATCATCATCATGTGATTCAAGCAATGAGAGGTATCCATCATCATCGTGTGATTCAAGCAATGAGAGGTATCCATCATCATCGTGTGATTCAAGCAATGAGAGGTATCCATCACCATCATCGTGTGATTCAAGCAATGAGAGGTATCCATCATCGTGTGATTCAAGCAATGAGAGGTATCCATCATCATCGTGTGATTCAAGCAATGAGAGGTATCCATCATCATCGTGTGATTCAAGCAATGAGAAGTAAACATCATTCTATTATTCAAACACTGAAACGAAATACCATTTTATGATGCAAGCAATGAGACACATTCGTCACTTGATGAGGAACTTAGAGTTAGCTTCCATTCAACAACAACAACAACAACAAATCCAGTACAAATCCTTCAGGAGGTAAAACACAGATATAGTTTCAGGTTGCTGAGATGACAGATGATTAAACAAACAAACAAACAAAAAAATAAATAAAAGAGCATCAATCCATTTTGCTTGGATTCCCAACTGAAGAAGCCTGGCAGGTGCAAGTGAGGCCTGCGGAAACCAGTGGAGCCATTGGCAAGGTCTTCATTCCAACATCACAACAGGGTCTTCATACCAACATCACAAGTCTTCATACCAACATCCCAAACAACATGCAGAAAGATTGAATGGCAAGGTCTTCATTCATATATCACCAACACACAAATGGCATGCAGAAGTCCATTCATAAGGACATCACAAACACAATGCAGAAAGAACAAATGAAAAAAATGTTTAAAAAGCAAAGAGGAGAAGAAAGCTGAGAGTAGTAAAATGAGAAGACTGCAGAAGGGAAAAGAAAACAGAGAGAGGGAGAGAGAGCAAGAAGGGGTGTGGGGGGTGGGGGGTGGGGAGGGGGGAGGTGAGAGAAATGAATAAGAGAAAGGAACTAAGTTTCAGTTTCAGTTTCAGTAGCTCAAGGAGGCGTCACTGCGTTCGGAAAGGAACTAAGAGAAAGAGAGAGGGAATGGAGGGGGAAGAGGCAAGAGAAAGAGAAAGAGACAGACAGAGACAGATATTTATTACAATTCAGCTTTAGCACAATTTAGGATCTGTAGTGAAACAGAAGATCAGCAATAAAAAAAAAAAGAAAGAAAGAAGATAAACAGATAAATAAATGAAACTAAATTAAAAAGAAAACTAACTGGATCAGGTCTCCACAAGAGATCAGTGGATTTTCTTTTCTTCATTTTGGCAGTCAGGAAACATAATCCATTTTCTAAAACAGAAAAAGAACACCACCACCACCAAAAATCATATACAGTCACAATGCACAGATTTCCCGAGATCACAAGACCTTAAAGCATTGCAAATGCACACATATTTCTATCTCTGCAAGAGGACAGCAATGCTCTACAATTCAGACTTTCAGTTACCAGAAAACCTGGTGTATCAAACCATGTACTGTACAAGACTAAAATACAAAGACGGCATCTTCAGTTCTATGCAGTGAAGCAAGCACATCTCAATATGCGCACACACAAGAATATTATACACAAAACATGTTTGGCTACTGAATTTACACAGCGGAACGATAACACTTTATGGCTGCAAGGCGCCGCACATTACTTTTCTTTTTCACTTCATGTAAGCTTTGGTAAATTTTAGCAAAATGTCATGGTAAACTGTCTAAAACAGCAATTTTGCTTTCAAAGCAAAGATTAAAATAACTAGGTAATCATATTGTATGATCTGAAGTTGTAGTACAGTCTCATAATGAAATTGCACATAGCTATCAACTGTAAGCAGTGTCAGATCAATGTTGCTGACCATTATACACAATGAAATAGAAGCAACACACAAACACACATGCACACACACACACAACACACACACACAATCTTTAAAAAAAACAACAACAAAAAAGCCACAAGACACAGTGAACCTTGTGAAAAAAGTCAGGGATATGCAAGAATCTCAGAGACAAGTCTAAGGAACAAGAACAGCAATGCAGGATTACAGTGCTTGAAGCATCAATACACATGTTAAAAACATACAAAAAGATACATGTGAAAGACAGTGGACACATGACTTGTCCCCAAACATAATTATGCACAAAAATCACTTCATCAATATCCAGTATTTAAATAACCAAAAAAAAAAAAAAAAAAAAAAAAAAAGCATACACCATGAGAGCTTGGGATGGGGGTATTCTCTACATGATATAATCAATATTGTTAAGTAGTCATTTCCTTCTTCTTCTTCCTTTTTTTTGTGGTTTTTTTTTTGTTTTGTTTGTTTGTTTGTTTCTTTCTTTTTTTTATACTCTGAAATTTCAATTTCACTTTCAAGGAGGCATCAATGCTAGCAGACTGATGCATAATTATGCATTACACCACACCTGCTATAAAACAAATTTGTCATTACTGGAGCACATGCCTAACCTAGGCACAGATCACACTCACTGGTCAAGCCTTGACAGACTACCATAGACATGTATGTAATATAAAATCAAAATGAAATAAACAAAAAATACAAAAGAGAAAAAAAATCTAAATTATTTCATTTGATTTGAATTACTGATAGGTGATCTTAAATATACTTAATTTCTTTTCTACTTTGACGTGTGGATTTAAAATCGGATGAATGACACATGGGCATTGCCACTGACATGACTAGGATGATTCTGTGACAAATGACATAATCAAAATGCATCACTGTATGCCACCAGGATTCCTTGAAGATGGACACACACACACACACAAACAAACAAAAAACAACAACAAAAAACCACACACACACTTTCACATGAGCTGAACAATAATGTTAACTTTTCTTTTTTTTTAATTTAAACCTTCTAAATGTCCTTGGCTGCCCCAGAAAAATAAGATTAATCTAAATGGATACATAGATAAATTAACAAACAAAAACCACAGATTGAGATTCTCATGCCTGTAAGGTAAGAACTGGTGAAACACCTGTGAACAGACACCTTTTTTTCCCACAATATGGTGTAAATAAATAACTATGAATAATCCTTATACAAGGAGAGGTGGCCTGGTGGTAATATGCGCCTGAACAGGATTTTTACACCATTAGACCTTGAGTGGATGTCACAGTAAAAGTCTGTCAGATGAGTTGATAAACCAAGGTCCTGTATGCAGCATTTAGCAAACCTTCAGCAACCCACAGTAACAAGAAAATTGTCCATGGCAAAATCATGTCGAAAATTCTTTGACAGTAAAACATTTTCAGACAGGAAAAAACAACCACCAAAAAATTAGAAAAACCAACACCCAAAATGGGTGGCGCCATAATATGGTAACACTCTTCCCAGGCACAGCAGCCTGATTTCACAAAGAGAAATTTGCTGTGGCTGAAGTATGATGCAATACAATAAAGCAAAATACAATACAATTCTGATCTTTCACACACACACACACACACACACACACTCTCTCTCTCTCTCACACATACACACACACATGCATGCATGCATGCACGCACACACACACACACACACACACATTCACTTCTCTTCTTGTTTAACTGAGAGTGTTAAGGAAACAACCACTCAACAGCTGCATTCAGATGAAGCTTCAGCATGCGCACTCAAACAGTAACGACCACTACATGATGTGACCAGTGATGAGGGTGAAGATGTTATTTCCATCCTCAGAAAACAAAGCTGCACAAGTGCAACAATGGTAAACAATACTGCTAAAGATGTGAGATTTTTCACCAACTCGACAAACATACCAAAACAGGGCAGAAAGGGGGGAACACACACAGTCACAATCAGTAACATCTAAATCAAAGGCTGCACAATACAGTTCAAGTTATGCACAATGTACAAACCAAGGCAGCAATTAGGAACACGCATGCACACACACACATACACACACTGAGCAGCTAAGGTTTCCTTCAGGTAGGGTTTAGATTTCTGTAAATTTGAGGGAACACTTTCCACACTGGTGATGGTGTGGGTGGACCTGACAGTTTTGATGCTCATCAGTGTCACTGCTAATGACAGTTTGATGCTCATCAGTGTCACTGCTAATGACAGTTTGATGCTCATCAGTGTCACTGCTAATGACAGTTTGATGCTCATCAGTGTCACTGCTAATGACAGTTTGATGCTCATCAGTGTCACATCTAATGACAGTTTGATGCTGACGAGTGTCATGCCTTATAACAATTTGATGCTGATCAGTGTCATGCCTTATAACAATTTGATGCTGATCAGTGTCATGACTAATGACACTCTCATGCTGATGAGTGCCATGCCTCATGACAGTTTGATGCTGATCAGTGTCATATCTACTGACACTTTGATGCTGATCAGTGTCATTTACAACAGTTTGATGCTGACCTGTGTCACGTCTAGCAGAACATACTAGTTGAATAGTATCCATCTATCTGGCGTGAGGAAGTTAAACAGCTCCAACCTTCCCAACACACAACCAACAAAGTTTTCTTCATTTCATGTCAGCTGGGATATTTTTCACCATCTTTCACCATTAAAAAGTATGAGGGTCACAAGTGTATGAAGTGCTGACTGTAGCTGCTGTGGTGAATGAAGGAGTACTAGTGTTTTAGTCACTGGTGAACACAGATCCTTTCTCTCTTCTCAGTCTGCCACATTGTTCCCCTTTTTCACTTTGTACACCTGAGAGCAAACTACAGTGTATGAAACGGAGCATGTTTTATCATGTTGGAAATGACATTTATATGCAGACAATAAACTCTTTGTTCTCAAAAACTGACCGTGCTAATACTTCTGCTATCACTTCTCCCAGTCCTCCTTAACTATCTATGGGATGTCTTGCCCTCAGACAGAGGAAACTGGAACTCACCATTCACCATCTACCTGCACCAGACTTAACTCCTTTCTGATTGCTGCAACAACACCTGTTACCCCAAACACCTGCATAAAAAAAAGAAGAAAAAAAAAATCCAATTTGCTAACTACAACAGGATCTGTTATCTAAAACAAATCAGATAACCTCATATTCTGGTGGACACTTCAAAATTCAGAACTCCAGTTTTCAAAATGACTGATCATTGGCTACCTTTCTTCTGCACTGTCTTTGGATGTAAAAAACCTGTGATCTGTTTACACAATACACACATGACAAGTACTGGCAGCAGCTCCATTCAGCAGTCAGCTGGTAATGAGGGGTCACTGTGTTCTGGTTACTGTACTTCATGATTCAGGCCAACTGTTTAGCAATCACTGAACACAACAAGTAGAAGGTTTAAAACCCCAGAAAGAAGTCCCTGTTAACAGTACAACTTTACAGGTCAGGAGTACAAGTTGGTATTGCTAAAAGTCTTGTTCACACTCACAGCCACACCACTGTCGCTTTCTACTTTCAGACAGCAGGTAAAGAAATGGTTCTTCCAATGAAAAAAACGTTGCCCACAAAGGTATAGAAAACAATCCCACAGTTCACCAGCTGGCAGTTCTCAGTCACCATCATTTGCATGAGTACTTCCTCTTTCATCATCCATGCACCCTGCCTGAAGCAATGTTCCCACTTCCCAGTCACCACCACTCGCATCACTACGTCCTCTTTCATCGCCTATGCGTATATCCTGCTCATACCCAAACCTTGGTGGGCTCAGCTCATAAGCTGAGGAGATCTTCAATGGACTTTTGGCGAGAGAACTCTTCAAAGCAGCGTCGACCATCCATGTACTGCTGGACCCCCTCCTCCACATCCTCCTGTCGAAGGTCGGTGCTGAACGACGGGATTCGCACTCGACCTCGCCTCTCAGCAAGTCTGTAAATGTTCGTAGTATGACATTGTTCATGTTGACTCTGTGCTAACACTCTACAGTTACAACAATTCAGAGTTTGTATAAGGTTTTCACTTTCAAATTCCCAAACCATTCTCATCTTCTTTATAAACCTTACTGTCATCTATATTTAGCTTTCACCAGTCCCTGGATTCAAACTCTGACACCTCTGGACATGATAGGAACATGAACATCAAAACTCAATGCCTGGATGTGAGAAGGGAGAAAACTCAGTCACAATTTCCAGCATGAAAAACGAAAGTATAGCAACTTTCAACTTAGTATCAGACATACATGTTCAACTTGGTATCAGACATACATGTTCAACTTGGTATCAGACATACATGTTCAACTTAGTATCAGACATACATGCAGCCAGTGACTTCTGCCTGCTGTACCAGCCACAGAACTGATGAAAGATGTGATAAGGAAAGGCGACACAAAGCAAACAAGAAGATGAGACGGGGAAAACTCACTTTGAGAAGGAATCCTCCAGGTTTTCATCGTCACTGTCATCATCCACAGAGGGCTGCAACACATACATCAGTGACCAATGTTATCTTATCACCATCACGTCTTTCCCACACAGTTCAACACATACATCAGTGACCAATGTTATCTTATCACCATCACGTCTTTCCCACACAGTTCAACACATACATCAGTGACCAATGTTATCTTATCACCATCACGTCTTTCCCA
Organism: Babylonia areolata; assembly: GCF_041734735.1. Taxonomy (NCBI): domain Eukaryota; kingdom Metazoa; phylum Mollusca; class Gastropoda; order Neogastropoda; family Buccinidae; genus Babylonia; species Babylonia areolata. Next base: position 51,679,326 of record NC_134898.1, read on the forward strand.
CAGTGTTCAACACAGACAGACAAATCAATGTCATCATCCACAGAGGGCTGCAACACATACATCAGTGACCAATGTTATCTTATCACCATCACAACTTTCCCACAGTGTTCAACACATACATCAGTGACCAATGTTATCTTATCACCATCACATCTTTCCTACAGTGTTCAACACATACATCAGTGACCAATGTTATCTTTATCACCATCACAACTTTCCCACAGTGTTCAACACATACATCAGTGACCAATGTTATCTTATCACCATCACATCTTTCCTACAGTGTTCAACACATACATCAGTGACCAATGTTATCTTATCACCATCACATCTTTCCTACAGTGTTCAACACAGACAGACAAATCAATGTCATCAAAGTCTGACAATTAAATCTCAACACAGAGTTTGTCACAGGCAGGGGAACACCAATAAAATAATTAGAGTTTTTTATACAGCACCTGGCCATATGTTTTAGGTGTATTCAAGCTGCATATGTCCAGTCTCAACATACATGTAAACACAGACACACTGAAGTTTTTTGTACACTTCATTGTTTTACAGATTAATATGTACATTAAAAAAAACAACAACAAAAAAACGAAACATTTTGCAGTCTTTGGGTCAGTGAATTCATATCCACTCTGCCTGGAGCTCAGCATAACAAGGCAGGGGCCAGTCCTTTCCTTTCTTCATTTTAACCTTCCCCAACCAAAGTCAGGTACCCATTCACACCTCCCTGAAGTGAGGAAAAACAGAGATTATCTAAAACTCGCAAAACATCACTGGGCATTGGAACTTGAGGACAAACAACAACAACAGCTTTAATATTTTTAATAGAAACAAAAAAGAAGGAAAAAAGCCACACTGTTAAACCCAATCATTCAGTACGCACACATTAATGTGGAAGCATGCACAAATTATTGCAACATACCTCACTGTGATTCAGATGTATTCCATTGCCAGTTGATATATCTGACATGTTGTAATCTGGTGGACAAACAAAACCAAAAACATATTACCAAGTAACAGAACTGTCTTGAAAGAAAGAAAAAAAAAGATAAATAAAGCACATGCTTACATTACACAACACATATCAGATTAGGTACATAATATCAGATATCACAAATATATCAGATAAGCTATATTTGACTGTCAAATTATTCTGTTTTGTCTTTGGTCAAATGAATGGTGTCTGACACACTGCTAAACGCAGCTCAATGTGAAGGGTACAAATCAGCATCTTTACATCAAAGTTTTTTTGTTTTGTTTTTTTACAATGGAACGATTTCTCATCTTATGCTTTTCATCTTTCTTTTCAGAATTCATTTGTGTTAAAAATGCCTATACATTTGTGTAAAGCAAAAGGTACTGGGTTTTTTTTTCAGTATAAAATTCTTTTGCACCATTACTGCTCTGGAACAATAAACTTATGATTTTTTCTGAAGATTTAGTAGGTTTTTTTTTCTTTGTTACTTTACAATAAAGCATGCTCAACAATATTTGACACTTAATAACCCCTTCCTTTCTTTGACATCATTTCCTTTTTATACTGTCATAATTATACAAAGAGTGCATACACATCTCTGACCAAAAATATCTAATTGATAGAATTTAGAAAAAGAACACAAAAAAAAACAACCCAAAAAAACCACAACCACACAAAAAACAAGGATATGTGAACTAAGCCTCTCAACCTATGACATTAGTCAGACAGTTTGCATACTTCTTTACCATCATATACTTTTAAAAAAATCAATTTCATAATTATCTTTTTACCAGCAAAGGAATCTTGGAAAGGGCAAGACGAAGGTGGCACCATGCCTGAAAGCTGATGGGTCTGATGGGGTGGCTGCAGATCTATCAGAGGGGTGCTGGATTGCGGTGCCACCGTCTGAAATGCACACACACACACACACATGCACATACATGCACACCAACACAGACACACACGATCATACAAGCACATTCAAATTTCAATAATCATTCAATTTCTCTAAAGCATGGAGGATTTCACTCACACACCCACCCACTAACACACACTCCACATCAGACACACACACACACACACACACACACACACACACACACGCACACATATTCAAGATCCCTGTAATCTAAGTCAGTGTTTGAGGAGTTGCAGAAACAAGAACTTACCCACCAATCAAACTCCTGGAAATGGACAATGGCTGCCTACATGGCCAAGCAAAAAACAACGACAGAATATGAGAAATAGAGTTGCAGTCCAGGACGGTTTAAAAGGAAGATGAAGCACAGACCCAACCAACCTGTGTTTTATTGTTGCCTTTCTCCTTGGCACGCAGGGATTTACGGTGCTGCTGCTCCGTCCACCTGTCTTGGGCCACGTTGAAGGCTTGCCACACTGTCAGGGTCACTGCCTGGGCCTGTCCACCACACCCACATGCCAGTCATCACTGTCCACCACACCCACATGCCAATCATCACTGACCACCACACCCACCACACCAATCATCACTGTCCACCACACCAATCATCACTGTCCACCACACCCACCACACCAATCATCACTGTCCACCACACCCACATGCCAGTCATCACTGTCCACCACACCCACATGCCAGTCATCACTGTCCACCACACCCACCACACCAATCATCACTGTCCACCACACCCACCACACCAGTCATCACTGTCCACCACACCCACCACACCAATCATCACTGTCCACCACACCAATCATCACTGTCCACCACACCCACCACACCAATCATCACTGTCCACCACACCCACACGCCAATCATCACTGTCCACCACACCCACCACACCAATCATCACTGTCCACCACACCCACCACACCAATCATCACTGTCCACCACACCCACCACACCAATCATCACTGTCCACCACACCCACATGCCAGTCATCACTGTCCACCACACCCACCACACCAATCATCACTGTCCACCACACCCACCACACCAATCATCACTGTCCACCACACCCACCACACCAATCATCACTGTCCACCACATCCCACACCAATCATCACTGTCCACCACACCCACCACACCAATCATCACTGTCCTCCACACCCACATGCCAATCATCACTGTCCACCACACCCACCACACCAATCATCACTGTCCACCACACCCACATGCCAATCATCACTGTCCACCACACCCACCACACCAATCATCACTGTCCACCACACCCACCACACCAATCATCACTGTCCACCACACCAATCATCACTGTCCACCACACCCACATGCCAGTCATCACTGTCCACCACACCCACCACACCAATCATCACTGACCACCACACCCACCACACCAATCATCACTGTCCACCACACCCACCACACCAATCATCACTGTCCACCACACCCACCACACCAATCATCACTGTCCACCACACCCACCACACCAATCATCACTGTCCACCACACCCACATGCCAATCATCACTGTCCTCCACACCCACATGCCAATCATCACTGTCCACCACACCCACCACATTAACAGTCACTTTAAACCACACCCACCACACCAATCATCACTGTCCACCACACCCACCACACCAATCATCACTGTCCACCACACCCACATGCCAATCATCACTGTCCTCCACACCCACATGCCAATCATCACTGTCCACCACACCCACCACATTAACAGTCACTTTAAACCACACCCACCACACAAATAACCACTGTCCATCACACCAATCATCACTGTCCACCACACCCACCACATTAACAGTCACTTTAAACCACACCCACCACACAAATAACCACTGTCCATCACACCAATCATCACTGTCCACCACACCCACCACACCAATCATCACCGTCCATCACACCAATCATCACTGTCCACCACACCCACCACACCAACCATCACTGTCCATCACACCAATAATCACTGTCCATCACACCCACCACACCAACCATCACTGACCACCACACCAACAATCACTATCCATCACACCCACCACACCAACAATCACTGACCACCACACCAATAATCACTGTCCATCACACCCACCACACCAATAATCACGATCACTATCAACCACACCCACCACACCAACAATCACTTTTAGCCACACCCACCACACCAACAATCACTGACCACCACACCAACAATCACCGACCACCACACAAACAATCACCAGAATCCCTGTGCTTTGTGACAGCACACCATCATCACTTGCAGCAGCAGCAGAAACATCTAACAAGACGTCTGCATGACAGGGAACCAGACAACCAACAACAAGGACATGGACAAAGCAGCTCAAATACAGCACAGCAATAACCAACACAGGAGGACAGAGAGGTAGAAGACGCATGTGCACGACTGTGACCTACGATTTTGGTCTTGGCACACAAGAAGGCATGACATTCCATGGTTTCATTGATAGTGTTGCGGGCGATGAAAGCGAAGACCTTGTCATGGTTCCTATCTGCTGTGCAAAATGATATCCTGCAAAACCGACCAAAAGAATTACTAAGAAATGACAAAAGTTTACCCACGTAGCATTCTGGTGTTCCGTAAAATCTCATATCTTTTGTAAAAAGTAAAAATAAAAAAAAGTGATAATCATAATTTATTGAAAATTTGTTGATGAAGCATAAAAGGGTGGGGGTATCTTTGTTGGGTTTTCAGCCTTTGTTAATCTTGGGCAGAAACAAACAAGCAAAATTGTATGCTTATGCAATTATTTCAACAAACACTGTACATAATTCATTTGTGGAATATTTTTCATTATTTATTTCACAAATTTGTGGACCTATATATCATACACACAAACGAGATTTAACATTAAAACATTCAAACATTAGTACAAATGTCTCTGCACTGACAGTGGAAGGGAGCTAACCACATCAAAAACCAAACAACATTTTGCCTATAGACCTTGTTCGTTAGGAAACTTGAAGTCAGTGAAAAGTTCAGCCCCTTCACCTTGGGACATCTGGATACGGCAACATGGCGACCCTACCGCTGAAACTGAAAGTGCGCTTGAATCCATGAAAGTGAAAGAACCGAAAGAGTATTTAAAAAAAGAACGGACAACTGATAAGTAGCGCGAAAGTTGAACTTGTTCGTCGTGCAAAGATTTTCTATCGTCGCGGAACCAGAAACAAGAAGGCGAAGTCAGTCAGTTTCTGCTGTCACAGCGACATAAACCTCCCGCAGATTTTTAACAACTGAAATGAAGAAAAAAGTTTTTTTTTTTTTTTTTTTTTTTTTTTTTTGGGGTGGGTGAATCAAAAAGTATCGCTTTTTATTCTCTGACATATTTAGCTGTTATCAGTGAGATGTCAACATTCCAGAGATGCTCGAAAACTTTTTTTTTTTTCTTTTTTTTTTTAAGCAAGAAAAAAGCCAGTTCAATCTGTGTGTCAGTAGAAATCTTTGACCTGTTTTTCTCCCTTTTTTTTTTTTTTTTTTTTTTAAACTTTTTTTTTAATTTTCCAAAAACATGTATACAATACAGAGAATAGTATGAACCAAACCGTATAAAAAGAACAGTAGCATCTTCCACTACAGAGAGATAGATAAGACAAAATAAAACAAAACAGGCTATAGCAAGGCAAATCAAATCTGTAACAACAACATCAACAGCAACAACAACAACAACAAGCAAATAAACAAACAAACACACACACAGAAACAAAAAAACAAACAAACAAAGAAATAAATAAACAAAAATAAAAAGAAGAAAGGAAGATTTGTCCAATCATTCAATCAATCAATACTTGCATCTTAATGATTGTAGTAATCATGGTGATTTAAGATGACATTAATAGTAAATAGCCTAGACCAGTTGTGACATAGCAACAGCATCAAATGTATCAACTATTATAGTAATGGTATCTAGGGTAAGGCGAAAGCGAGTGGTGACATTATAATGTCATAATAATAATGATCATGAGTATACCACTTCTGCATTATTGGAAAAGAACACTTGTGATTGGTCACATTGTAAAGACAACAGGAACTATAAAAGTTAAAAAAAAACAACAACAAATAATACATATTGAGAAATAAATAAAGACATATTAGTACAAAGTAAGGACTGTTATATAGAATGGTAACTATGGAACATGTGAAATTATGATTAAGTAACAGTTTCCATAATTGGAAGGTAACTGTTCCACTTTGTACGGAAAGCATGATGGTTCATTAGTATATAAGATGCATGTTCTTCGATTTTGTATCTGTATCTGAGCTGTGTTTTAAATGCATTGAGTTGTGGTGGTTGTTTATTGAATTTGCATTTGTACAGAAAGTTTTTGGCAAGTAAAATAATAAAATCTAAAATGTCATCTGTAGCAAATGTGTGTGAGTTTCCAAATAAAACTAATTCTTCACATAATTGGGCATTGTATACATTATTGCATTTGTTATTAATATCAGTTTGGAAAGCAGTCCAAAATCTCTGCACAATCTCACATCTCCAAAAAAGGTGTTCAATGGTTTCTGGATGTGATCCACAGAAGCTACATTTATCATTATGAGAGATATTCATCTGTTTCAGTGATTTGTTTGTTGCAATAATCCTATGAACTAATCTTATTTGAAACCATTTTAAGTTAACATCACTTATTTTGTGTATTTTGTGAAATGTCTGTTTCCAATTAATGTTCAGTTGCAACAAATCGTTCCATTTCTTACAGCATTTAGGGGTCGTATTGTTTTTAACTAGAGTATCATAATAAACTTTTGTTCCTTTTTTCACTGAATATATCATTTGTAATGATTTTCTCATCTGCAAAGCAGTGTTATTATCAATTTTAATGTTTAGGTTTTTTATATAATTTCTAACTGACCTTATGCAACCATTTAAAGTAAGGAAATTTGTTATATTTCCATGCTTTTGACTAAAATCTTCATAGGAAAGGAAACTACTGTCCCCGTGCACTAGATGAGAAATATTCCAGACCCCCTTTTCCATCCAATTTCTGTATGATAAAATCTTACTTCCAATTTTAATATTTTGGTTCAGAAAGATTGGTTCTGCTAAAACTTCTTTACTACTTAATAGTGGGACCTTCTGACAAAATTCTTTGTAGGCTTGGAAAACATGGATCCAGAACTTATTCTTATCATTAGGTGTTGGTAGACAGGGTCCATATCTATCAATATCTTTGATAACTGGATTGCTTTCTTTTATTATTATTGTCCATTTATGGTTTGAAAACTTTAATTTACGTATCCAGCTCAGTTTAAGACCTTTAATAAATTGTTTGATGTCAAACATTCCTAATCCTCCTAATATTGTACTTTTAATTACTGTTTTTCTACTTATTCGATCCTGTTTTTTGTTCCAAATAAACTTGAAACATGCCTTCTGCAGCTCATCAATATATTCATCAGGTGGATTTGGTAGAAACATCCATAACTGGGTTATTTTTGATAAAATCAGTGACTTGAGAACAGCTATCCTTCCTAAAGGGGTAATCGGTCTTTTTATCCATATTCTAAATAACATTCTAATTTCAGACATTTTGTCTTTATAGTTTAATTCCTCACATTCTTCTAAATCAACAGTAAACCACACTCCTAAGATTTTAAATTTTGGTGGGTTCCATACCATTTTTAAATGAGGTAGATATCTAATTTGACATTGTTTTCTGCTACCCAGCCATATTGCTTGAGTTTTACCTGCATTCATATATAATCCTGAAAAACTACTAAACGAGTCAGTTGTCCTTATGATCTCCTCAAACGATATTCTATCTCCTTTGGTCATCAGTTGGGTGTCATCTGCAAACTGTGCAATTTTATGATCTGTATTATTAATATTAATACCTTTAATCAGTTTATTTTCTCTTATCATTATGCCAAGGATTTCAACACATAGAAGAAATAAGTAGGGTGAAATGGGATCACCTTGACGACATCCTCTCTCTACTGGAAACCAAGAAGACGCCGTTCCGTTTACTACTACTGCTGATTTAATATTTTGATAAAAGGTACTTATCCATCTACAGAAGACTGGACCAAATCCAAATGCTTTTAACACTTTCATCATGAAAGTGAAGTCAACAGTATCAAACGCTTTTTCAAAATCTATACAAATCAATAAACCAGGCAACTGCTTTGAATTTAAATAATGAATCATATCATATATTAATCTAATATTGTCACCAATAAATCTGTTAGACATAAATCCTGTTTGGTCATCACTAATTAAAGAGGACAGCACAGACTTAACTCTATTTGCTAAGCAAGAAGATCCAATTTTATAAACAACATTTAATAAAGATATCGGTCTCCAGTTCTTAATAAATTCTCTTGGTTTGTCACCCTTTGGTATACAAATTATTATGCCTTCTTTCTGTGTTTGTGACAGTTCACCTTTCTTCAAACCTTCATTTAGTGACCTGACAATTAAGTATCCAAGATCCTTCCAAAAGAATTTAAAAAATTCGGCAGAAAAGCCGTCAGTACCTGGACTCTTATTGTTCTGCATGCGTTTAAGTGCCTGGGTAGCTTCTTCATAAGTAATTTCACCCTCAAGGTTTTCTATTTCTATATTACTAAGTTTAGGCATTTCCTTAACAATATCTGCTATTTCACATGTTTGAATAAGTCTCTTTTTATATAAATGTTTATAGAAATCGTGAACCTCCTTTAATATTACATTATGTTCATGGATTTCTTCTCCTTTGTCTGTAACTAATTTCTTCATACTCTTATTTACAAAGTGCCTTTTTTCAAGATTACAAAAGTATTTTGATACTTTTTCTCCTTCTGCTATCCATCTGGCCCTTGAACGCATGAGTACTCCTTCCATCTTCTTTTTTCTAATATCTACAAGCTTTAACTTATTCTCTTCTATTCTATCATTTTCTTGACATGTTCTGACATTCCTGCTTTCTAAGTTCTGTATTTCTATTTCTAACTGTTGTTCTTCCTCCTCTGTTTTACGTTTTTTCATTGTGGCATATGAGATTGTTTTTGATCTAATCTTCATTAATAGAACATCTAACAATAATTGGTCTGATATTACACACTGTATTTCGGACATTAGAATGTTTCTTAATTCTTCATAATTGTATAATGGAACTGCATATTCTCTAATAACTTGTTTGATTTCTTCTTTAATTTCATTTACATAATCTATATCTTTCAGTAAAGAATTGTTGAATTTCCAAAAAGATTTTCGTTTAATTTTTTCGCCAAATGAAAGTTTAAGAACTATCATTGAATGGTCTGTCCTATAGCCATATTGGATGTCTGCTTCGTGCACATACTGTATCAAACATTCAGATATAAGGAAGAAGTCCAAACGGCTCTGTTGAAAAGGGGATGGTCTACGCCATGTAAAACGTGTACTATCAGGGTTTAAGTCTCGCCAAACATCATACATATCTAAATTTGTCATAATATCTTCTACTTTGTCTCTAGCTTTAGGGTTATTTATGTGTTTATAATTAGAATAATCTTTATGTGGGTCAAGAACTAGATTCCAGTCACCTCCAATAATCAGGTTTGGGTATCCAAACTGTGTAATATTTTTTTCCAGTTCATCATAAAATTCTGGGGAATCTTTGTTTGGGCCATAAATGTTTACAATTAAGAAATCCTTTTCTACTGTTGTAAAGGAAATAATTATGCAGTTTCCATTAGGATCCTTGTACACCTTTTTAATTTTAAATTCAAAATTGTTATTGAACATAACAGCAACACCTCTGGATTGTGAATTATGAGATGCAAAGTGACAAGTGTAACCCCATTCAGATCTAACATACGATTCAATATTTGGGTCGAAATGTGTATCTTGAAGGAGATAAATGGAGTGTTTCTTTTGTCTAAGAAAGTGAAAAACATCTCTCCTCTTTTTAACGTTACCCAGTCCTTGACAGTTCATGGAAACAATGCTTATATTTTCCATTTTATTTTATTATTATTGTGGCTATTATATCAAGTAATTAATGACTTATACTATATTTTCTAGTGGAGTCTAAAGGGCATCCACTCATTCTATTTGCATGGTACATAGTACAACTGAGCAAAGGCTTTCAAATAAAGAAAAATACACTCCTTTATAAGTACCCATCACTGAGTGACAATCATTTATATCATCCATGACGGGACAAATTAAAATAAAAACAAAGTACATCAAGAGAAAAGCACACATTTAGACAAACAGGTAAGTCTTGGTCAAGTGAGTGGGCTCCTGCGGCGAGGCGACGTGCATCACTGGAGGAAAAAAAAAACAAAAAACAAAAAAAAACAAAAAAAAAACCTGTGTTTGTATCCTGTTTGTGCTAACAATAACGTGTGCGCAGTTGGGAGCATGTTACACGCACATGCTCATGATGCATGCATGTGGGGGGGAGCCTATTTTTGTGTCATGTTTGTATTATCATAGCGTGTGCATAAGTGGGAGTATGTCGCACGCACGTGCTCATGATGCATGCATGTGGGAAAAACAATTAAAAAAAAATAAATAAATAAAAAAAAAATAAAAAATAAAAAACCAACCTGTGTTTGTGTCTTGTTTGTGTTAACATAACGTGTGCGCAGTTGGGAGCATGTTACACGCACATGCTCATGATGCATGCATGTGGGGGGGAGCCTATTTTGGTGTCATGTTTGTATTAACATAGCGTGTGCATAAGTGGGAGTATGTCGCACGCACGTGCTCATGATGCATGCATGTGGGAAAAACAATAACAAAAAAAGAGCAAAAAAACCAACCTACAAAATGACCATATGCATGGCAATATTATTTGCACAATCCATTGAAGTCATACCCTGCACAATCGCCACAACATACACCCCCACGCATATACGTCCATTGGGAAAGTTTAAACTTCAAACACTGACGCACCGCGGAATATACGGCACAGTTCTCTCCAGCACAAGGAGTCGGCAAGGGAGTAGGGAACATAGGGTCGGGGTGCGCGGGAGGAGTAATGGCAAGGAGGGGGAGGGGGAAATGACAGTCAACGATGGAGGGTACGGTGGTAGTGGGACACACCAAGGCTACAATAAGCAACAGCAAGCACAGCAGTACACAGAGCTGGAGAAACCACATGCGAGCACGCACACAAATCTTATGAGGAGAGGTGGGCTGTAAATTTAACCTCTCTCTGTTGTGTGCGGAAATAATGTATTAATACATGTTTAGAAAGAAAAAAGTGTATGTAATGAATAAACGTTGAGTGAAACGTTTGTCTCTAGACATATTCCAATTATAATGTACATGTGTCAGTGTATATAAAAAACACTCACTCACAACCTCCTCCCACCTTCCCCTCACCACCAGAGCACATCCTGGGCTGTCAATAAATGAAGGGGGACAAAAAGAATATTATATGTACAGTCAGATGCCAACTGTGTGTGGGTGTGTGTGTTTATGGTTTAATTTGATTTTGCGTTAATGATACTTGGTGGTTTGTACAGACGTGTCAGTATGGGAAGTAAGTGCGCGCGCGTGTGCGTATGGCTATGTGAGTGTTCCAATGTACACGTGTTCACACTGTAGGTACGTCTGTGTGAAAGTTAATGCACATGCCCCCCTCTCATCATCACCCCTCTCATGTACTAGTGTCAGAGTCACAATGTCACATTGCACGGCGCAGTACCTCGTCAACATCCACATCCACCTCTAGCCTCACAGTCTTGCCATTCTTGATCTTTGCAAATATTTTCCCCCTGGAACTCCAAGCGTCCAGTGTCGCCGAATGTTCTTTTGCTTCTTTAAGAAGTTTAAAGTTCAGAGAAGTCAGGTCCTCTGCAATAGAAATCTTCTGTGGATTTCCTTTTAGTTTGCGACGGTTAGCGAGAACCTCATCTTTCTTCCTCCTGGACAGAAAGCGCACTATCATGGGGCGAGGTCTGGTGAGCTGAGGAGTGCGACTGCCAGTTCTATGAGCTGTTTCGATGTCTGCTTCCGTGACGGCCACGCCCAGTTTGCTTGTGAAAAGATCGCTGAGCTTCTGAGTGCAGGCGTTTGTTGTTTCAGGCTCCTCAGCTTTGGATTCTGGTATGTTGTACACTCGCAGATTCCATCCGCGACCATACTGTTCTGAGTCATTGTTTCCCTTTCGAAGAGCTGCAGTCTACTTGTTTTGTTTATTAAGCATTTCAAAAAGCTCGCCGTTGGTTTTTTGTACCACCTCTACTTCTCTCTGCAATTTGTCTCTTTCTTTCTCAACAACGATGAGTCGTTCTTCCAATGCTTCTATTTTGTTCATAAATTTAGAAGTGACATCATCAATTTTTGTTTGAATGTCTGTTTTCATTTTGGAAATATCATCTTTAGACGCCAGACTGTTCTGCAAACTGTCAAATCGCTCACTGATCTCTCTCATGAACACCATGAATCTCGACTCCATGTCTCTCTCCTCCTGACGCTCTTCTTCCAGACTAATCTTTTTACTGATGTGTTTAAGTGTGTCTGGACTGTCACCCTCACTGCTAGAAGTGGACCCTGGCTGCTTACGTTTAAACTGAGCGAGGATGTTTTTGTAACCTGTAGACATCGCATTCGTGTTATTGCTTGCCTGCTTGTTCCTTCCTCCTCCCCTCTCCCCCTCTCTGTTTTTTCGTTGTTGTTTTTTTTCCTCTTCTCTTCCCCCTCTTCTCTCTCCTTTTTTTTTTAAGCTACGAAACCACCCATCACGCAAATTGCAACACAAGTGTCAATCTTCTGATTTAGTCAATACAGTTTGTGTAAACAATGTACTCACTTCATTCCAAGATAGAAGAGAACTACAAACAAACAAACAGGCACAACACTAATTTTCGTTAAAGCTGACACATGAGGAAATCACTGTTCCCGAGTGCACAGGCTGCACGCCGCCAACAGACACTGTCACATCACTGAGCGAACTTCATCCCAAATCCGTGAAAGGCACACAGTTTTCACAAGGCTGCTTGAACTGAAGTCCTCAGTCGCCAAAAACAAAAAGAAAAACCAAAAAACTCGCCACCCTGTACAGTAATATATTTCTTTTTCAAATTGTCAAAAAGTTTAGATTTGGGTGAAAGTCTTTAGAAAATCTTTAGACAGAGAATTTTGACACGCCCGCCATCTTGCCAAGGGACACCACCCTCTTTTTGACCTGAAGAAAAAAGTATTGCTCCTGTGTCGGGTGACCCATTCATTCAGAATCTATAAACATTCTTGCATTTCATATTGTTGCTACACAGTATGAGTGAGTGAGAGTGTGTGTGTGTGTGTGTGTGTGTGTGTGTGTGTGTGTGTGTGTGCCTTCTAAAAACAGATTTCAGACTTGAGAAAATGGCCATTGCTGTTCCAATGAATTTGATCTTTTTCTGGCTTTTCTATCACATGACTTTTTTTTTCTTTTACTTTTTTTTTTTTTTATTGGAGTAGCTTTAATACATATTGTGGGGAGGAGAGTGTTGGAGTTGAGCATGGAAATCTGTGGGGAAATGAGCGGTGCAGTTTAGCATGGAAATCTGTGGGGAAATGAGCGGTGCAGTTTAGCATGGAAACTGTGAGGAGAAGAGTGGTGGTGCTGTGCATGGAATTTGATTAAAGATAGTAATCATCAAAACTGATTCATGTGTGTTTCATCACAGTTGCATTGATGATTAACTGCAAGAAAAGAATGATTTCATCTTATGGTGTAGCATGCATGCATGCATATGTGCATACAGTACTCACTCATTCATCATTACAAGTGACATGCATTGATAAGTCTTCTCAAGACTCCCAGACATTCAGACACACCAGTCTGTTACAATCAGCTGGCCTGTTTAACCAAAATGGATATGTCTGTACTTTCACCAGGTTAGAATATGTATTTCTTTTATGGAAACCTTTAAGTTCATTGTATCTAACAACTGGCCAAAGGATTAACACATACATATCAGTTTTCTCTTTGATGCCATTTTTTAGTGCGGTCCTTTTCAGTTCACGAAGTGATTCTGAGCTCGCCACGCTCTGTGCAATCACTTCGTGGCTGGTATTTGTTGCACCTTTTTTCCCTTTGAAGTTCGAACAGCACACACAGTACTTCTTTCCTCCCGTTTTCCCCAGACCCATTGTGAAACATTTACACAAGTACAATCGACGAACTCGCAACTTTCGCTTTTAGAGACTCCCCACGAATTCTCTTTCCAGCTTAATCAAGGGCAAATTACTCTATTTTTTTTTCTAACGAACAAGGTCTATACCATTTCGGGGATTGGGAAATACTATTACATTATTCCCCTTTGTCTTATTGAGAACGACCACTCAATACAGCACAATGTTACAGTTGACACAGACACAGCTCTCTCAGTCTCTAACACCACATGTAATGAAAAAATCTTCATCAAAGATTTCTAAAATAATATTTGAATAATATCAAATAAATAAATAAAAAGATCAAAACATTTTTTCTCCTGGGAAAATACAATGGTCCAAAGAATTTTTCTATCTATATCTTTTCTTCCATCAGTGTCTTATGTGCTTGCTCATCAAGTAAACAGTAAAAAAAAAAATATATATATATATATATAGGGAAGGAGATTCTTTAGTGAGAATGGTAATCAAAGCAAAGCAGCAAACATGACAAAAATCACAGTACTGATGAATCTCTGGCAAGTAATCTTTTATACTTTTTGTATGATAAAAGTCAGAATGCGCAGTTATAAATACATGTATATATAAATGCAAAGAACACACACACACACAAACACACATGCATGCATGCCCCCCACACAAAGTACCCACACATAAATGCATGCCTATCACACAGAATATTGAAGTAAACTGTCCAGCAGACAAACCTGTATATAGAGAGATCTCTTAACACTTCCTTGGTCATAATGTCCACCATAAGGATCCCCTTGGAGCAGACTGTGAGAGAGACTTTCTTCAGCTTTTTTCCTTCAGACTTTGCCTGTTAACAAAATGAAATGCAATACAATACATTTTAGTTAAGAAAAATAACGCAAAATGAAATGAAATCAAATCAAAACCAACTTTCCTGGAGCAAAATTGGCTAGTTCTCACAATAGCACAAAATACGTCTTCCACAGGTGGATTTTTTTAGCATGCGTGTGTGTTTCTAATTCATTTATTTTATCCATTTTGATTCCTCCATAGTCTATTCAATTATGAAGCTTCAGTTCAACTGGCAATACTTGACTTGTCAGTCTATATCAGTAATTCTCACTGGCTGTGTGTGTCAAAAGTTAACCATGAATCATCATGGCAACAGACTCTGCACAAGATGTTTATTTTCTCTGCAGATGAAAGAGTCTGTAAACATTAACTTCTTGTGCTTTTGAATAGTTAATTCTTACTTCTAGTAAGTAGTGTTCGTAAAGTTCTTCTCACCATTGCACAAATTCGCTGCACAGCCTTAGTGCTTGCTCCATCTCCATAGCTTTCGTCATCATCAACCTCATCCACTAAGGTGAAGCCCAGGTACTTGAGGTAAAACACCACACCTTCATCTTCTGCTACAGGTTGTTTGTTCTCTGCCCAGCCTTCACCCAGTTCTGGCCACAAATTGTTTATGTTACAGACATATATATTGTTATCTGTATACATTGTTTAGTATACATGTATACATGATAAAAAATACATTATGACTCAATAACGAAAGTGTGTGCACACACACACATACATGTATAGTATACATACACATGTTCATTCATATATATATTATTTATATATATATATATATATTCAAATTTACACAGACAGACACAGAGACAGACACACAGACACACACACACACACACATGTACACACACACAGAACATGCATGTATGTACACACTTTTTAACATAAAAAAAATCACAAAAGCAGCAGCAATTTCCAAAGAACAGTGAATTAAAACAATGGCACAAGTCCACCAGATGGCAAACTTTCAGCCACCTAATGATCCATGACTTGTTTCATTGTCATGGTCTTTAATGTCAATTGTCCATGCATTTTTTTTCATTTACCTGGACTGAGCAGGTTCCAGACAGATGGATTTCTACCACTGTCATGCACACAGGCATTTAAAGCTCTACCAGTGTTAAGGTTTGGTTCAGTACACTCTGGGTCATTTGACCTGTTCATCACAAAATCAATCATTCAATGAGTCATCCCAAACACCTAAAAAGCATACTTTTATATTTTTACACAAAATTTGTCTTTCACACTCTTATGTATGTGAAAAAGTTAAAAAAAAAACAACTGTGTGTGTGTGCATGCATGTGCATGTACGCATGTGTGCGTATGTGTATGTGCGCATTTGTGTGTCAATATTTTTCTTTTGTTCTTTTTGCTCTCGTTGTGCTGTTCAAAACTGCTGCAAAGTAAATGTTTCGAATTCAAACACACAGTAGGAAGTGTTCTGGAAAAATCTGCATCCGTGGTGGAATATTGCATGAGCTGTGTAAGGAGGCTGATGATAATGGTTTTTGCAAGTTCATTTGGGCAGTATATTTCTTGCTAAGATCTACCACTTCTTCATTCTTGGCAGTGCATCTATGTGCCAAAGTGACAATGAGTTGTGTGACTGTCACTGACTTAAAAAACGTCTGCTTTGTACCCATGTGTGGATCAACATGCAATGAGTGCTGACATACTCTCTCCTTTGAGCAGGATACTGACTAACTCATCTTTCCACACAAACACACATATCTAGACAGACACACACTCTCACACACAAACACACAGGCTCTGTGTCCTGCTGCAGCTGATAACACACAAAAAACAAGGATGGCTTTGTGTAAGAGTAGCTGTTTTTTTGTTTGTTTTGTTTTGTTTGTTTAAGTTTTGAGGTTTTTTGTTGTTGGGTTGTTTTGTTGGGTTTTTTTTAAAGTATTTTATATTTTTTAATTTTTTTAAATAATTTTTTTGCTTGATCGTTTCTTTTTTGTTTCTGTTTTTTTGTTGCTGTTGGTTTTTTTGTTCATACTCCTCAACATCAAACTGCAGAGGAATAACATTAAAAATTCTTTTGGATAGGTGAAACTGCAATCAGAATCTTTTCGCTGAAGAATAAGAGAAAGCTGCAAAAGATCTCTTGGCCTGACCAACTTTCCCAAAATTCACTTAGTCAAATAACCAGCTTGCTGCCACATTGATGGGTCATTTCCAATCTGTATGTGTCAATAACTGATGACTGACTTCAAACCTAAACTACGCACAATCCCATCTAACATTTAAATGTACGCACATTATGTCATACTCAGATACTGACACATATAATACAATGTTTACAGTTCACATATAGAGGAAATGTCAAATATTAGAGTCAGTGCAATGTAAAAAATTACTTCGTTTATTACTAATCACCAATTTATAACAAGACACAACAGTGCACGCATGCATTTGTGCACATAAACACACACAGACACACACACAGAGTTAATTCACATACACACATAAACACAATGCATATGCATGCACATTCACATGTGTACAAAAACATGAAACATACACATTACAAGATGATATGCATAAACACACTTACACAGACAGATCACACATGCTGACACACACAAACAGTGCCATGTGTTTACAGATCACACATGCTGACACACACAAACAGTGCCATGTGTTTACAGATCACACATGCTGACACACACAAACAGTGCCATGTGTTTACAGATCACAAATGCTGACACACACAAACAGTGCCATGTGTTTACAGATCACACATGCTGACACACACAAACAGTGCCATGTGTTTACAGATCACACATGCTGACACACACAAACAGTGCCATGTGTTTACAGATCACAAATGCTGACACACACAAACAGTGCCATGTGTTTACAGATCACACATGCTGACACACACAAACAGTGCCATGTGTTTACAGATCACACATGCTGACACACACAAACAGTGCCATGTGTTTACAGATCACACATGCTGACACACACAAACAGTGCCATGTGTTTACGGATCACACATGCTGACACACACAAACAGTGCCATGTGTTTACAGATCACACATGCTCACACACACAGACAGTGCCATGTGTTTACAGGTCACACATGCTCACACACACAAACAGTGCCAAACATAAATCAATCTATTATTGTAGTGTCTCAGCTAAGATTGTTTTATTGTAACATTGTTTTCACTTCATCTCCCTTTGTAGTGTCTCAGCTAAGAATAAGATTATTTTATTGCTAAATTGTTTTCACTTCACCTCCCCTTGTTGAATAAACCAAAACCCCAAGTTTTAGTTGTCAACATTGGTTCTTCATATCTAAGAAAAACCACACAAACACATTATCATTATGTGCATGTGTGCACTCATGAATTCACACACCCACACAGACACAGACAGACAGACAGACAGAGACAGAGAGAGAGAGAGAGAGAGAGAGAGAGCGAGAGAATGTTCAATAAATAAGCAATAAAACTAAAAAACTAAAAATTAAAAAATCTGTCAGACAGTGAAACACACACCAATATATAAGTTGAGTGGTGTACAGTTTCTCAACAAGTAAAAAAACTGCAAAATCTTACATGTTTTAAAACATCATCCTGTTTCCAAGGAACAGAAAAAAAAATCAATACTGTTACACTTACAGCCTGAATTCTTTCACTTTCGTTAGGCTTGTTTCATTCATTTATGTGTACAGTAAAGGTACATGAGTGAGTGAGTGAGTGACTGTGTGTGTGTGTGTGTGTGTGTGTGTGTGTGTGTGTGTGTGTGTGTGTGTGTGTGTTTATCATAGTACTGTGTTTTGATTTAAATTTTCTAATTCTGTACATATTTCAGATTTGAATTATCTAAACTAAACTTGTGGAATGAGACTATGGGCGTGGAAAACAAAGATGTTTCCAGCAAATGTGTGATCAATACCGGCTGGCTTGCTAGATTTTGCTCTTTGCCAGTCAGGAATGTGTGTCACGCCCACTCTTTTGTTTCTTTCCTTGCTTTCGGCTACCACGCTTGTTCGAGTTGATTCCCATTTTCAATCACTTTATCGTTTCATTAGTTGTCCATAAAACTAACTGGAAATCCAGGAACGGAAACAAAAGCAAAATATCTTAGTTTTCTTACTCTCATGCCGTACAGCTCTCGTGTCCGACTTGGGAGATCCAGGGGTCTTTTTCACTTTGCGAATTAGGGCGTCCATAGTTGTTGACACAGCGAGTCCAAAAAAGTATCACACTTCACGCACAGCCGAGCTATCAGTGGCGATTCCTGTGACTTAAAGACAGTTCAAGGATGTACTTTGATATTTTCCTTGGGGCGTTCAACGTCTGGTTTTTCACGGCGTCCTGATTCGGGTGACCTCACTCATTCCTCTGTGTGGGCCCATACCCAACCATACCGCTCATACTCTTTTCAGCCGAAGAGGTTGAGAAAGGGAAGTAATTGCTGTTTTTCTTTCGTCTGCTTTTGTTGAAAATATCATGTCTATCTATTAAAAAAGAAAAGAAAAAAAAAGGAAAAAAAGAAGAATGTAAAATATTATATTCAGTTATGATCAAAGAAAGGGATCCGACTAAAACAAAATCAAAGACAAGTCTTTAATCATTCGGCTTTACTGCAAATGTATTTCTTTTTGATTTAGCATCTCTCTTCTTCATTCTCTCTTCTTTTTTTTTAACATTTCTTCCGCTTTAAGTATTCAACGCTTGTGGGCTTAACAGATTGACTAATTAATCTTCGGTTGATATGAAACAGATGATGTATCTATGATGGACAAACCGCACTGGAAAACTGATGAAAATACCATAAACTTCGTCAGCAGGACGAATAACAGGGGAGGGAATAACCTTTTCAGTGTCATAGGTATCAGTGAAAGTGGGTTTCCTCCCATTGACCTCTCATATTACCAACTCTCTCTCTCTCTCTCTCTCTCTCTCTCTCTCTCTCTCTCTCACACACACACACACACACACACACACACACACACACACACACACACACACACACTCATTGACCACACAGACAGAGGCATACACAACGTGGCAGTGACTCAGACACTCACCGCACTGCCACAGTCACACCTTTCCCGTTCCCCTCTCTCAGTCCTGCTGTCCTCTCCCCACAGCCACCACTCACGGCCCCTCCACTTTTTTGCGTCAAATTTCACACCCAGTAGAAATTGGTAAAAATGACTACTACTACTACTACTACTAGACATACACTTGTTTACTGATTACATATAAAACTTACTTGTAGATACATTTTTTTAAATGAATATAAAATCTTACACATCTGTCCTTTCTTTTTTCCCCTTTTTTTTAAATTGGAATGAATATATATATATATATATATATATATATATATATATATATATATATCTTTTTCTTTTCTTTTTTTAACAGTCAACGTGCCAGACGGGTAAATGACTGAGCCTGACATGTCTGTACCTCCTTTCGTTGTATTGTGTTTTACAAAGGACTCTAGTTCTATCCTATATGGGGGAAAAAAAACAGTTGTGCTTCAGTCAAGTCTTCAAACGTAACAAGAAGATTGTTCAACCAGTCCTTTCAGTTTGCAGGATACCATACCTGATGCTCAGTGTGGACCGGCCATGGCAAACCGCGGGAATGCCCGAGTGGTCAGCTCCCACTGATTTTGGAACGTGTGCACGGTCACTGGTGTCATTTTTGCTTACAAGTCCGGCCATTACAATGTAATGTCAATTCAGTCGATTACTTAATATTTTTCAGTCTCTCCTCCCCCCCCCCCCCACCCACCACCCCCAGCAGTCTAATATCATCATCTTAGATGAACAGACTATAAATAAATAAACGAAACGAAATCCTCCCCCCCCCCCCAGCCCCCAAACCTCCGCGTTCATGCATTCTCACCGCTGTTCCCCTAATGTCATTATTATTATTATTTTTTAAACTTTTTCTCAACAACCGTGACATAAAAATATCCGCCCAAAGCAGGTAAGTGGATGCAGTTCTTCGCCAATTTCAACTGAACAGTATAAGTTTAAAGAGTAGATAATTAATAGAAAGATAGATGAATAGACAAATGTATAAATGAATAAACTGTAAACGGTTGAGTGACCTGAACAAATGAATAAACAATGGATGGGTAAACAAACAATCCAACGAATATGTAAACAAATAAAAAGCTTCTTGTAAGATTGCTAATTACCTCTGCATTTTGACACAATATGCAGACTGTCTTGCCAAGGGGTGTCAGTTCTGTACCTATGAGAGTTAACCAATTTCAACCACCTTTCGGAATTCTTAATAATGGCAATCCCCATCAGCAAAACTGTATCTATAAGACATGTACATCGTTTTAAAGTATGGGGGTTGATAGGCGTTTGTTGTTTTTAGATGGCAATCAAATGTACTTTATGAATCATTTTTATGTTGTCAATTTTTATGTTTCACACTAACTACAGGTGCACAGGCAATCATTATAGAGAAACTAAAGTAATGATAAGGGAGGCTACAACGTCTAATTCAAAGCGATGCGGTAGTGCAGTTTCCTCCCGTTGACCAGTTGAAGGCGCTTTTTACATTATCAGGTTGGCTTGTGTTCAGGCAGTGTGTGTGTGTGTGTGTGTGTGTGTGTGTGTGTGTGTGTGTGTGTGTGTACGTGCTGGCAATTCAATATTCCCTGCCCACACTGAAATAAACGACAATCACGCGTACTGAGTTCATCTTCTGAACCTCTCTCTCTCTCTCTCTCTCTCTCTCTCTCTCTCTCTCTCTCTCTCTCTCTCTCTCTCTCTCTCTCTCTCTCCCTCTCTCCCTCTCTCTCTCTCTCTCTCTCTCTCTCTCTCTCTCTCTCTCTCTCTCGAGGTGTGTGCAACTGAGCGGAGCAAAACTAATGCTGCACGTGTTAACATTTGAACACAGGGACCAGGTTTGATTTTGTGCAAACTGTTTCTGGTTTTTGGTGTGTTAGTAATAAACCTTTGTTCATTTTGTCATTCATTCATTCATTCATTCATTATGCCCATGGCTCCTGCTCCTTGTTCATGTTGTACGGGAATATTAATGGCTTGTTGTCTGAATTAAGAGACAGACACTTTTTGTCTTACATTCGTTCTTTTGACAATTTGTTTGGTTGAAACGTTAATGGAGAATTTCCAGTCCGATTTATTTACTGATGTTATTTGTGTTTTCATAAAACTGCAGTTAAGTTTTTTGAACATGGTCGATCTTCAGGTGGCTTTGTCTATCTTATCAAGAAAGCATTCGCCCCTTATATTCGTCGTATTGATAATGAATATGCTAATGTTTTGATGTTTATGATTGATAAAGCAATGCTGGACACTTTGAAAGATATATTGTATGTGTGTGTATGTTCCACCTGCCCCACCTAAAGGGTCACATTTTTATTCATATTTTGATGTTGACAGTGGCATTAATTTATTGGAAGAATGTTTATCAGACTGTTTACTTAATTTCATTGATGTTTATAGTGTTATTTCTGGTGATTTGAATTGCAGAACTTTCAACATTACTCCTGATGATAACTATTGACGATAATAGTCTTAATGCATTACACAGAAGTCACCCAGTCAGTGTTAATAGGAATTCTCAAGATAAATGTTTAAAGAATTATGGAAAAAAAACTTACTAAACTTGTGTACCACATTTGGATTATCGATACTGAATGGAGCGTGTAATGGCGACCGTCAAAGATGCTGCACATTCATAACTGATTCTGGCAGCAGTGTGAATGGTTATTTTCTCATGTCACATGACTTGTTTGCTTCCTGGCCGGTCTTCACGCTGTCACCTTAATGTTAAGGACAGATATATATATATATATATATATATATATATATATATATATATATATATATATATTCAGGTATTTTGTTTTCCACTGAACTTAGTTTTACCTCAGCATGTGTTACCTGACGAGCAAAGCAAAGAATGCTGCGTTATGTATAATGCGAAAACTGCGTACTTTGAATAATAATAGTTTCTCTTTATTTCTAAACTTGTTTGATTCTCAGGTCCAGCCTATTGCACAGTATGGGGCTGAACTTTGGGGCCTTGATGATGCTGCACGTGACTGTGAGAAGGTTCATCTGTTTGCAATGAAAAAAGTGTTAGGGGTTGAATTGAAAACACCAAATGACCTCATTTATGGAGAAACTAATAGATACCCAATTCATATTAATTCTGTATTGAGTTGCATTCGTTACTGGATTGAATGAACAAGGATGAATGAATGCAGGTTACCACGGAAAGTTTATACAATGTTAATTGACTTGGATGCAAAAAGTAAAAGAAATTGGGTTTCAAAAGTTCGTTGTAAGTTGTATCAGTTTGGTTTTGGTTTTGTATGGGAAAACCAAGGTGTGCAAGATGTCAAATTATTTTTGTGTGACCTTAAAGATAGACTGATTGTGTGCAGATGGTAAGGGTGGAATTTCCATGTTAATAATAGTGATAGGTTTTGCATACATAGGACATTTTGTACTGTTCGTGATGCCAAGACTTACCAGTGTATGAACTTAGACAGACACTTGAAATTTATTATGACAAGATTTCGTTTTGGTATTTCAAGAAATTTCTCAGCATTACTATCGTTACAGGAAACATTCTGCAATTGATTTAAAGTGTCCGTTGAGCAAAAGTGGAAATGAAGATGAGCTGCATTTTGTTTTATGTTGTCCTGCTTTGAGAGTACGATATATCCCACCTACTTTTTATAGATATCCTAATCAATTTCGTATATGTCTACTTCTCGCATCTGACAAAGAAAGCGTCATAAGGAATGTGTCAATATACTTGTACAAGGCATTGCATTTCAGATCTGTTGCACCTTCATTATGTTGTGGGTTTTTTTTCAATGACTGTGCTTGTTTGTGTATTGTGTGTTGTGTGTTTCATGTTGTCCTGCTTTAACTAGTTTGAGAGCACGATATATCCCACCTACATTTCAGATCAGTTACAGCTTCATTATGTTGGGAATCTGAATATCTGTGTGTGTGTGTGTGTGTGTGTGTGTGTGTGTGTGTGTGTGTGTGTGTGCGCGCGCGCTCTGGCAATTCAATAGTCCCTTCATGAGGGGCAATGGCCTTTATATAAATAAAACATCAATCTCTCTCTCTCTCTTTTTCAACAATGCAAAACCCCTGCTCAAATCGAAGAGAATGACAATCACGAGCTGAGTTCAGCTTCTGGATCTCTGTGTGTGTGTGTGTGTGTGTGTGTGTGTGTTGTGTGTGTGTGTGTGTGTGTGTGTGTGTGTGTGTGTGTGTGTGTGTGTGTGTGTGTGTGTGGTGTGTGGTGTGTGTGTGTGTGTGTGTGTTGTGTGTGGTGTGTGTGTGTGTGTGTGTGTGTGTGTGTGTGTGTGTGTGTGGTGTGTGTGTGTGTGTGTGGTGTGTGTGTGTTGTGTGGTGTATGGTGTGTGTGTGTGTGTGTGTGTGTGTGTGTGTGTGTGTGTGTGTGTGTGTGTGTGTGTGTGTGTGTGTGTGTGTGTGTGTGTGTGTGTGTGTGCACTGGCAATTCACTATTCCCTGCCCACGTTAAAATAAAGACAATCACGTGCTGAAGTCATCTTCTGAACCTCTCTATGTGACTCTGTCTCTGTCTGTCCCTGTGTGTGTGTGTGTGTGTGTGTGTGTGTGTGTGTGTGTGTGTGTTAACAGCTATGCAATGGCCCATGCTCATATAGAAATAAACGAGAATCACGTGGTGGTTTCAGCTCAGCTCTGGTTGGAAGTTGAAAAGAATGGAACACATACATTTTGATCGTTGTAGGACTACTCAAACCTTTGACACACCAAGCTTGTCCTTGTTGGTATCACCACCACCACCACCACCATCATCATCACTATCATTATCATTATTGATACTATTGTTGTTGTTGTTGTTGTTATATCTAAAGAAAGGTCACACAAGGAATTCAATTAACATTGGTGGATAACTTGACTTCGACCTTTGTTACAGCCGATAAGTTAAAGGAAGATAGAGTACCATACATTAGCGTTCAAAATGAAGCATTCGTGTGATGGAACTGAGCAGTCAAACCAAGCATGAAGCAGTTGTAGTTCTTCGGGGTAACTGAACAAAAGACAAGGGCTGGAACCCTTTGTCCACAAGGCTTGTTTTTTCTTCACTGACATCTCTCAATATTGATAAAAAACAAAAACAACAACAATAACAAAAAAACCGTGATGACAGTGCGGAAGGTAAGTACAATATTATCATCTTTCCAGGTGAACTTGGCAATTGTTCCAAGTCAGTGGGAAAGATATTTCCATGCTCATTTGTTTCTGAAACAAATCTCAAGTGTTCTTTAAATTTTTTTAAAAATCAAGTTGTTAGTGATACATTCGTAATTTTGGTTGTGTGTGTGTGTGTGTGCGTGCGTCTATGCGTGCGTATATGCGTTTGTGTGTGTGTGTGCGTTGCGTTTGTATGTATATACGTTATGTTTATTGCATACGTTCATGCAAATGTGTGTATGTTGGCTGATCATTAATCTAACGCTTATTTCTGTGTGTGTCAGTGTTTGGCGATGTTAACATGCAGAAACAGACGGACAGCCAGAGGCAGAGAGACGAAAGGTCAAACAGTGAGGCGCGCGCGCACGCACACACACACACACACACACACACACACACACACACACACACACTGCATTTCATTTATATCTTCTTCTTTTTTTTATTCAATCAATAATGGTAGTATCAAAACAGTGTAACAAATCTCTCCAAATCCTAAAAAAGTCAACTCCCGTATCTATATGATCAAAGCTACAAGAATAAAAACAAATCTGTACAAAACAACGCTCATCAAATGCCCACGCACTCACGCACCTCACACAATCATCTTTCTCTGATTGACAAATCGACGTGCTTCACTCAATATGAATTCAATGTAATCAATAGAATAACACTTGTGGTTCCATACCCTCCGACTTGCTGTATAGTAATCGATGCAGCCAATTGAACCACCAATTCACAATCTTTCACAATGCATCACAAATGAACACTTTCGACTTTGCTGATGAACAAATTGCTGCATAAAAGCATTTGCTTGACTGTTTTTTTTACAAAATCAGATCAAATAACCATACAGGCAAAAACTTTAAAAAAAACAACAACAAAAAACAAACAAACGAACAAAAAACACACCAAAAAAAACCCAGAAAAGGTAAGTGTACACACATTTTGTTTTTTGTCAAAAAAGCAAACAGTTTAATAACAATGGAACGCTTAGAACGTTTATATATATATATATATATATATATATATATATATATATATATATAGACTCAAGGCAAACCCAAATAAACACTCAGAAAAAAAACTGACGGTGTGTAGAATTCGGTTTTAAGAATAAGACACCCGAGAGGAATGTTGAAGAAAAAAATACAGACTCAAGGCAAACCCAAATAAACATTCAGAAAAAAATGAAGGTGTGTAGAATGCTGTTATAAGAATAAGACACCCGAGAGGAATGTTGAAGAAGTAACCATCACTTTTGCATAGCGTTTTTTAAAAAAAAAAAATGTTTATCCAATGGAGAAAGAACGGAATGCTCAAGAAATGTTTGTGTCCGTGTCAATAATAAGACCGATTGGATATGTTTGTCAAATGCAAAACCATTATATAAAATTCTGGAATCAACAGACTAAATCCACACACACACACACACACACACACACGTGAAGAAACTGAATAAAGAGGATGAAGGCTGGGAACGCTACATTCCTCTACACCAATACACAACACACATACACACAAATGTGCACGCGCATTTGTGGAACTGGCAGAAGCACTGCCCTTATAAAATGAAGACTCTTAAAAAAAGGGTAGAAAGTAAAGAAGTCAAATATCTGCATCAAATGACTTCCGCATGTGTCATGAGTTAACACTGATGAACTTGGACTTGAGCTTCAAGTGTAAAACACATCGTTGGTGTATATGGCTTTTTGATTACATAACTGAACACACAAATAGCACTCATGTTTTTTGGTTATCATAACAGACTTTATACTAAGCTGAACACAAAGTGGTTATAAAGAATCTTCGTTAAATGCATAGGTTTTCTGTATTATAAAAAAAAAAGAAAAAAAAAGGAGACGAAGAAAAACGCATGACAAGTAAACACGCGTGCGCGCACCATACACAGACGGGGTAGAGAAGGGTGGAGAGATGGAGGGGAGGGGAGGGGGGTTATGGTGGGGGAAAATAGTGAGGGAGAGAGGGGCAAGCGGGAGGAAGGGGGTGGGGGGTGGGGGGTGACTCCATCCATACATGTACTGAGGAATAAAGCGAATACATATTATACTGAGAACACACCATGGTATGTTGCTGCCAAAGATGGGTAAACGGGTACCTGGGTACGGACAATGACTGGCACGTTTCATCTGTACCTCAGGTGTAGGAACAGGGCAGTCACACGACTAGAAAATCATTGGTGCAGCTCAACACACAATTCCCATGTTCCCTCCACCCACCCCACCCCACCCACCGCTTAGCACACAGGCAATTCAAGAAATAGTTCTTAATAATAACAATAATGATCATCATCATCATCAGTATCATCACGATGATGACGGTGATAATGATGATAATTATGATCTCTTTCTCTTTTTTTTTTTTTTTTTTACATCATCGTAAAATTGTAAATTAAAAAAAAAAAAAAATGTTAAGAAGAGAATACGCAATTTTTCCCCCCAATATTTGTCCGTTTTACAAATGCTTGTTCGTTTAAGTACAAAACTAAATTAGAAGCCGGTTTACCACTGCTCGTTGGTTAAGTACAAAGCTGAATAGAAACCGAAACAAAACTAGCAAAAACAAACTCAGTGTTGGGGGAGAGGGAGGGGGGGGGGCAATACCAACAAATAAAAAACACAAGAACAGGGAAAAAAAACACGTTCCTATTCTTATTCCTTTTTCAATATTATTATCATTATTCTAAATATTGATCATACATATATATATGTCACGACTACACAACCAATTAAAAAATGTACAACATCTCAAGCTGCGCATTTCTTGTGGAAGTTGCCACGTGTATAATCGCACAAAATGGACGTATTGAACACAAGCGGTGGCATAAATTAAAGGACCATAAAATGGAATTGAAAAACCAAGAAAAATGAATGAACACAGTGTACAAATTTGTGGTGGTGTAAATTAAATGCACGAGGAACACAAATTCACTGCACCGAAAACAAGGCGAACATGTTGTTGTGTTAGTCATGTACAAATCATAAATAAGTGTGAAGTGAACACCATCATAATTATTATGCGTTAAGCAATCGACTTACACACACGGCTATACAGACAATAATTTAAATAAACATTGAACCAAATCCAAATGGAAAACATTAGAACTTTTCTTTTAAGTTAAAAATAAACGGAACATAAAAAAGACAATTAAAGCGACATTCCTGCTTACACAACTTTGCAACTGATGCTAAGAAATACATACATCCTTCAAATATAAATTAGATAACGCTGCTGTTTTACGTTGTGAACAAAAAATGTCATGTAAAGGCACTGTTAATTTGCGCGCGCGCGCGCACACACACACACAAAATAAAAGGAGAGAGAGAGAGAGGGAGGGAGAGAGAGGAGGGGGTATAGTGGAAGAAACGGACATTTCCAAACACGGAGAGACAGATTGACATCTCAGAAAGACGGACAGGCAGGCCGCATACTTCGACAAAACATTTTTTTTTAACGTAACATTTATCTACATTTCTTGAATGATAACAAGCTCTCAACTATCACAACAGCTTATTTCTCCTATTATTAATATTGTCCCCATTGTTTGCTAAGAACAGCTAAACCACCAACAATGGGGAAGTAACTATCCCCACCTCCTGAAACAGGAGCCGCATTGTCAAGGCAGACAGTTCTCAGAAACAGCTGACTGACATGAATGAATAAATTGACCATAAGTCTTCATCGCTGTCAACTGCTCCCAAAATATCGTCGTCGTCGTCGTTGTTGTTGTTTTACTCTGTATAGTTGTTGTTTTTTTGTTGTTGTTTTTTTCCGTCAGTTGAATAACAAGGAAGACATCACAGGGTATCGCGCAATACATCTCAGGTCCTGCTGGTTAGTATCACTTTATGAATAGCAAACAAGGTATGAACACTTCCTAGTAAAGTTAACATGCTAGCTGACCCCCCCCCCCCCCCCCCCCCCGGGAGCTATTCTACACTTTGTTTATCCGGTTCTGATTCGAAAATTACTAGTTTCAATGCTGCGTTGAGAACGCAATAGATCCTTCCGTCTTTTTTTTTTTTTTTTGGGGGGGGGGGGGGGGGGGGGGGGTATAGGTGTCTTCTTTTTCTTCTCCTTAACGAGTCAGCGACAACAGGCTTGCCACTTGAAGTGATGGCTGAATTAGAGGCCCCGTATCGTTCAGCCGTCAGCTGGCACGTTTCACAGGGTCAAGCACAGCGTCAAGTGCACAGCCAATCGCAGTCACAGGTGAAAGGGCCGTAGTAACTCTCTCCCCCTCCCTCTCTACGTGTGCACTTATCACGCTGTGCAATCTGGTTGAAAGCTTCCTAAACAGAGCGCATGTCACTTCTGGAGAGGTTTTCTGTCCGCCACCCCACCTATACCACCCAACCAAACTCTTCACACACACACACACACACACACTCTCTGTTATGAGCCTTCCACCATGTGACGAGTCTAACCCTAGTCCAAGGATGGTAACTCATAAAAATTGTGACCAAAATAGTTCGTGCCTCTGAAATTCCCAGTATAATTATAAAACTTTGAGCGCGTGCGTGTGCGTTTATCTATCTATCTATCTATATATGTGTGTGTGTGTGTTTCAGTTTGTCCCCTCTCATGGAAGACCCAAACCAACAGGAAGCGAAACGTACGTACGTCATCTTCAGTCATATATATATATATATATATATATATATATATATATATATATATATATATCATATATATATATATATCCAACTCTCATATATATCATATATATATATATCCAACTCTCATATATATATATATATATATATATATATATATATATATATATATATGTATTTCCAGCTCTCACATATACGTCGTCAGCCAAGTCAGAGTTCAAGTAATACGTCGTCTTCAGTGTCTCCAACCCAGAGTTTAAGTAGAACCGGTCCTCTGCCGTATGCGCAATATTCTGTATGCCTTCCACATCTCCTCTTGTTTACAACGTGAGCCGACCACAAAGGTCACACTAGCCTTGTCAAGTGTCTTCAAAATGCCATGTACATAATTATCATCTTGAACGTATCTGATTCTAAGTTTAAGACCAAGGCCACATAAATAAATCATTCTTTAATTATCTCTCGACTATACAATGGATGGAATCAAAGAAATTCCGTCTAGTGTTCTTTCATGTAGATATCCCAAACAGTACACACATCCCTGTCAACAAGCACAACCCATTCTGTTTTAAGGACAAAACAAAGCATAAACAATCAAAGTCAAACCATCACTCAATCACTTCTTTATCAACAAAGCACAGCAACAAAGTTAAGTATTTATAACCACCACATTATTCTTCACATGTACAGGAATATATCATGTATGTATAACTCCAGAATTATGTACACGTATATACCATCAGGGTTGTAGAATTCAGTGTTTTTTTGTTGTTTTTTTCACAATCATTTGAATTAAAAAAAATATAGATAGATATCGATATGTATGAATAAAAATAACATACCAAATTATCACTTAAATGACTTCACTCCAAAAAAACGTAACATGATGTTGTGCTGCCAATATTTTACGCTCTCTCTCTCTCTCTCTCTGTCTCTGTCTCTCTCATGCAGTCAGTCTCTCCGGTGGGAGGTCAAAGGTGGAGGTCGCACTGTAGGCCAACAAATCCACTCCTTCGTCCGTGTCGCCTGCAACAG